>NC_092230.1:49054593-49137093 GCF_036320965.1 Panulirus ornatus | reverse complement strand
CAGACGGTTTCCCCAAGCACTTTAGATAACAGAAATGTTGCACTAAGGACACAAAATGAGTAGGAGAGAGGTATGGTCATCATATCTGGGAAGATGTTTCCTTATATTGAGATGAGAGAAGGAGATGGTGATTCTATTTGTCTGTATTACACTTCAGTGTTAGCTCTTACAGTATTTTATGCCTAGACACAGAATTGGTGGTGAATAAGGACAATACCGTGAATATATAGGAATATGTGATGCACTGCAAATTTCCCAACAAATACTTCACGGTCAAAATATGCTTAAAAGTACTCTAATTCTTTGCTGTCAACTGTTACCAGAGTCCTATATCACCCAAGGATTACATCTATGAAAATTAGGTACAACTTGTATGTAATCTGTTCCATGTGACTACTCAATGGCTGAGCACAAGGGTGGAAGGTTTCCCTTCTTATTGTCGTTAGAATCATCTAGTCGCATTTCTTCATATTTCTCTTGCTATTCTTTTCTTTTCTCAACAGCTGACAAATATGATAAATGTTCCTCCTCATCACTTAGGTTATCCAACAGTTTGTATTTTCTGCAGTCACTTTAAGTAAGGGGTTGACAGACATGCACCTACATTGGTGATTGTATACATATCTTTTCTTAGCTGAGATGGTATGGGCAGCTGAGGCCCTAACCAAGGCCATCCCATTAATGCTATACATTTTTTTTTATTTATTATTTATCATACCTAATCGCTGTGTCCCGCGTCAGAGGTAGCACCAGGAAACAGACAAAGCATGGCCCATCCACTCATACAAATATATATATATATATCTCTTCTTTTCTGAAAACCTCTACAAATCTTCACCTTCGCCTCCACAAGATAATGATCAGACATCCCTCCAGTTGCACCTCTCAGCACATTAACATCCAAAAGTCTCTCTTTCGCGCGCCTATCAATTAACACGTAATCCAATAATGCTCTCTGGCCATCTCTCCTACTTACAAGAGAGTGGTGAGAGTAAGTGAGCTTGGGACTTGTGTGAGGAAGTACCAGGAGAGACTGAGCACAGAATGGAAAAAGGTGAGAACAAAGGACGTAAGGGGAAGGGAGGAATGGGATGTATTTAGGGAAGCACTGATGGCTTGCGCAAAAGATGCTTGTGGCATGAGAAGCGTTGGAGATGGGCAGATTAGAAAGGGTAGTTAGCGGTGAGATGAAGAAGTAAGTTTGTTAGTGAAAGAGAAGAGAGAGGCATTTGGACGATTTTTGCAGGGAAATAATGCAAATGACTGGGAGATGTATAAAAGAAAGAGGCAGGAAGTTAAGAGAGAGGTGCAAGAGGTGAAAAAGAGGGCAAATGAGTTGGGGTGAGAGAGTATCATTAAATTTTAGGGAGAATAAAAACATGTTTTGGAAGGAGGTATATAAAGTGTGTAAGACAAGGGAATCAATGGGAACTTCAGTGAAGGGGGCTAATGGGGAGGTGATAACAAGTAGTGGTGATGTGAGGAGATGGAGTGAGTATTTTGAAGGTTTGTTGAATGTGTTTGATGATAGAGTGGTAGATATAGGGTGTTTTGGTCGAAGTGGTGTGCAAAGTGAGAGGGTTAGGGAGAATGATTTGGTAAACAGATAAGAGGTAGTAAAAGCTTTGCTGAAGATGAAAGCCGGCAAGGCAGTGGGTTTGGATGGTATTGTAGTGGAATTTATTAAAAAAGGGGGTGACTGTATTGTTGACTGGTTGGTAAGGTTATTTAATGTACGTATGACTCATGGTGAGGTGCCTGAGGATTGGCGGAATGCTGGCATAGTGCCATTGTACAAAGGCAAATGGGATAAAAGTGAGTGCTCAAATTACAGAGGTATAAGTTTTTTGAGTATTCCTGGGAAATTATATGGGAGGGTATTGATTGAGAGGGTGAAGGCATGTACAGAGAATCAGACTGGGGAAGAGCAGTGTGGTTTCAGAAGTGGTAGAGGATGTGTGGATCAGGTGTTTGCTTTGAAGGATGTATGTGAGAAATACTTAGAAAAGCAAATGGATTTGTATGTAGCATTTATGGATCTGGCGAAGGCATATGATAGAGTTGATAGAGATGCTCTGTGGAAGGTATTAAGAATATATGGTGTGGGAGACAAGTTGTTAGAAGCAGTGAAAAGTTTTTATCAGGGATGTAAGGCATGTGTACGTTTAGGAAAAGAGGAAAGTGATTGGTTCTCAGTGAATGTAGGTTTGCGACAGGGATGTGTGGTGTATCCATGGTTGATTAATTTGTTTATGGATGGTGTTGTTAGGGAGGTTAATGCAAGAATTTTGGAAAGAGGGGCAAGTATGCAGTCTGTTGTGGATGAGAGAGCATGGGAAGAGAGTCAATTGTTGTTCGCTGATGATACAGCACTGGTGGCTGATTCGTGAGACAAACTGCAGAAGCTGGTGACTGAGTTTGGTAAAGTGTGTGGAAGAAGAAAGCTTAGAGTAAATGTGAATAAGAGCAAGGTTATTAGGTACAGTAGGGTTGAGGGACAAGTCAGTTGGGAGGTAAGTTTGAATGGAGAAAAACTGGAGGAAGTGAAGTGTTTTAGATATCTGGGAGTGGATTTGGCAGTAGATGGAACTATGGAAGTGGAAGTGAATCACAGGGTGGGGGAGGGGGTAAAAGTTCTGGGAGCGTTGAAGAATGTGTGGAAGTCGAGAACATTATCTCGGAAAGCAAAAATGGGTATGTTTGAAGGAATGGTGGTGCCAACAATGTTATATGGTTACGAGGTGTGTGCTATAGATAGAGTTGTGCAGAGGAGGGTGGATGTGCTGGAAATGAGATGTCTGAGGACGGTATGTGGTGTGAGGTGGTTTGATCGAGTAAGTAATAATAGGGTAAGAGAGATGTGTGGTAATAAAAAGAGTGTGGTTGAGAGAGCAGAAGAGGCTGTTTTGAAATGGTTTGTGTGGGGCCTGGATGTGGAAAGGGAGCTGTGGTTTCGGGCATTATTGCATGAGAGCTAGAGACTGAGTGTGAACGAATGAGGCCTTTGTTGTCTTTTCCTAGCGCTACCCCGCACACATGAGGGGGGAGGGGGATGGTATTCCATGTGTGGTGAGGTGGCGATGGGAATGAATAAAGGCAGACAGTGTGAATTGTGTGCATGGGTATATATATGTATGTGTCTGTGTGTGTATATATATGTGTACATTGAGATGTATAGGTATGTATATTTGCGTGTGTGGACGCGTGTGTATATACATGTGTATGGGGGTGGGTTGGGCCATTTCTTTCGTCTGTTTCCTTGCGCTACCTCGCAAACGCGGGAGACAGCAAAAAAAAAAAATAAAAAAATAAAAAAATAAATATAACCTTGTCTGATCCAGGTACCCATTTTATCAACCAACCTCTTGGGGTGGATGAACAGCTGGGTTAATTGTGGACCAACTGATGCAACCAAGATTCAGATCTATGCGCTCAACCCTGGACAGCACATGAATGCGTCACGTTCAAGATCACTAACCACTTCACCACAGGAGCTAAAATTTTTCAGTGTCTGCCTGGCAGTGGATTAGGCCTGTATAGGCTAATAATGATGTGATAAGTCAGCTGGATATCTAAACTGAAGGGGGAAAAATTAAATCATATAAACTCTCTCAGGCTAACTTCAAAAGTTGAACCACTTGCCCTACAGCATAATGTTGATTAATTTTCCCTCTTCTATGGTATTATTTTGATTTTTGCTCCTGAGAACTGGCTGTTTGTGTGCCGACACCGCTAGCTATATCATGCAATACTTGGCAAGCTGCCACATCACATGATTACTGTGTGGCCATTGGCAACTCAAGGGTGGGCTGTTTTGATAACTGTTTCCTTACACCTCGAAGCTTTGGAATGCTCTACCCTCGTGTTTTTCCAAATAACTACGACCTGGAAATTTTTAAAATACATGTTTTTCACTTCCTCCTAAATTTGTAAATACTTGTCTCTTCTTTTTCCCTTCCATTAACCTCTATATTTCAAGTACAGCACAACTGTGATGTGGATTTTTGTCCATGATTAGAGCCTCCAGTGTTAGAAAAAAAAATATGATGATGGCCTCTGTTTCAGGGGTCAGGGGTAAATCACTTTAAGTGACTTCTCTGTATGTGTACTAATTCTAAATCAATGTATTGTTGATATGGATACACAAGAAAAATAAATATAATCCCATACCATTAATCCACTATTGGACCAAATGCTTTGATGGGCAGTCTGGTACTTAACTGGCAGTGACACATCATTGTCATCCATATATCCTTTCTTGACCCTTTTTCCATAAAATCTGGCAATTTTATAATCAGTTAACAAGTAATCTTCTTTTGAAATACCTTTTTATATGTACAAGAACCGTAACATAGTTCTTTAAGTATGTGGAAATACTCAAATGTTGTCTTGCTTGCACTTCACAGCTTTCTTACTCCATTCAAGTCTTTATCTGTACTTACTTACCATACGAAAAACATTGCAGGGGCATCAATGGTTATTTCCCTCCACAATATCTGTACTACAGGCCACTGGTGATTCAAATTCCTTCACCATAACTGAAAAAGTAGGCCAAGCTAGTTTGTCTTCCATTTTCACTGATTATGTTGGTGTGTGACTTTGCAGAAGGCTGGCATTATACTAAAATATAGGATAGAAGGTCGATGTTGCACAACATTATACTACAAGAGTTCAAAAATCTGTAACAGTGGACATTAGCATGTTCATTTTATCATGAGCTTTTAGAAGGGTAAAATCACTCAACAGACTGAGGATGAATGTCAATAAAATGCAAAATAAAAACCTGGAGTATTTTATACCACACAAGATTTCAGTCCCACTTGAATTACCATCCAGTTGGACCATAGCACTTCTAAAATGATACTCGTGTTTTCTGTATACACCAGAACTTCGACCATTCTGTGAATACAACAAAACCTCTGTATAATTTTCTGTATATACCAGTATTTCATGATTCTCTGTATACAGCAGAACCTTAATATTGATATCTGTATACAGTAAAACCTTAATACATGTTCTCTGCAGACAGTAGAATCTCAACATTGGTTTTTATATACAGCAGAACATTAACACTATCCTCTGTATACCGCAGAACCTCAACATGTTCTCTGCATAAAGCAGAACCTCAACATTATTCTTTGTAAAAAGCAAAACCTCAACATTCATCTTGGTATCCAGCAAAGCCATGCCATTCAGTGGTACATCAGTATTGTTCTCTGTATACAACAGTACCTCAATGTTATCCTCTATATACAAAAGAATCTCATCATAATTCTTAGTATAAAGGAAAACCACAACATAATTCTTTGTATGTACGAACCTTAAAAACTCTTCCACAAATAGATGAACCTTAATACTGTTTCCTGTACATAGGAGAACATAAGCATTGCTCCATGTATACAGTAGAACTTAGCAATGTTCTTTGTATGGAGCAAAACCTATACAACTACCTATGCACTGTGTGAAGTAATACTTCAATAACATTCACCTCTGTATACAATAGAACTCAGCTTTTTTCCTTTTCATACAGTTGTAATAAATATTCTCATCTTTAAATGGTAAAACCAAACCTTATTCTATGTATAAAGAGCATCAACCTTGCAGAAAAACCACATCACTGGTCCCTATATACAGAAGCTTAAAATTCTCCATCTACAGGAGAACCTCAGAATCATTCTCACCATACAGAAAAACCTTAACCCTTTCACTACAAGCCCAGGCTTTGGTCCACTTCACTTTTCTATGGCAGGTCCCAATTTTTCTTCACTTAATGTGTCAAATGTGGCATCTTTAAATTGCACTAATTTTATTAGCACGGTGAAAAAAGGTGTATGAGGTTGTGAGTTTCACCTAAATGAAAAAAGATGAAGAGCCGCAAAGCTTAATATATCTCTTAATATATCTCTGGATATCAGAGGCAGGTAGATGATGTCTTGCAACTGCAATGCAACAGGATAATAAACTCCAGGAAAGTTTATGCAAAGCTTTTTGTTTTTGATTTCATGCCACATATATTTCTGAAAAATTATACTTGTTAACATATAACAATGAAATGATGTAATAGAAAAGAGAAGAATGCAACAGTATACTATGTCTGGTAGCACTAATGGACTGACATTACACCTGTGATGCCTTACAATTGCACAATAACCAAGGGCATTTATATAATTTCTTTATTTTGTAATCAGGGAGAAGTATTCTCTTCACTGCCACAGTCAAAACAATAGGATTTTTTTTTATTCTTGACTCCCTATCCACACTGAAGGAGGGGCTTCTTCCTGTGTTCCCAGTGAAAGGGTTAACATTGCTCTCTATAGCAGATCCTTAACAATGTTTGCTGTAAGTATTAGAACTTCATCACTATTTTCCATGCACAGCAGAACATCAACACTGTTTTCCATACACAGCAAAAACCTCAATACTTTTCTGTTGTATACAGAAGAGCCATAGTACTGTTCTCTATGCAGTGGAACCTCAACTTAATTCTCTGTATACAGAAGAACCTTTAAGAAAATTTCTTGGTAAACATATCCTGAACATTGTCCTTTGTATATAACAAAATCTTAGTGTTGTTAACCGAATTTGTTAGAATTACAACATTGTTCTCCATAAAGTAAGAGCCTAACTTTCTGTTTGTACAGCAGAACTTCAACTTTGTTCCTTGCATACAGTAGAACCACACCACTGTTCTTTGTTAACATTATATTCTGAAAAAATCTTCTCTGTATACTGTAGAACCTTAACATTTTACACGACAGTGTTTCACAAAACTGGGAGTCATTCAAAATAACAAGTAATTTTCTTTTGTACATTTATGACATAATAAAGGGAGACTTAACTGAGAAGCCATTAAGTAAAATATAAAGGAGGCTGAGGTGGGTTGGTTATGGCTATAGAAAAAAGGCAAACAGGAAGAATTAATTAAGATCATTTGTTCTCACCATGACAACAGTTACACCTCACATGTGACTGTGTATAAAGTATGCACATGAACTTTTCATAGGAATGTATATCTTGGTTTTTATATAATTCACACACCCTCTTCTTTTGTTAGCTGAAAGCTATTGAATTTCTGGTGTGTCTTTTAACAGTATTCAGTACATAACATGAAAGGTTTAACAAAATAATCTTATATCCAACACATGAATCAGACGTAATAACTTAATTTGAAAACAGTAAATTTCAAAAGGAAAATGTTTTTGCTTTATCTCCACTGTAAAATTCATTTACATTGTATTTTGACATGGAAAATTAATGGAGGGATATAGGACCTTGAATAAAGGTTGTACGTGTAGCTTGAGTATTATTTTCAAACTGTCGTATATTATGTTTAGGTACCCATGTTCCCCATTTACTACAGATGAGAGGTAGATGGTGTAAGATGTTGTATCTTTGTAAGCTAAATACTTCCAAAACAATGGGCTATCATACTACAGCTGTGTAGATGAAGCATCACCATGACCTAAGTCACATACCATAATTCTGAACTTTATTAGTATTTAAATGCACAGATAGTTGTTTAGTTGATATTGTCTCATAATCATACTCTTTTTCTCTTATAAAAATGAAATACAGCAAAGGAATTTTCAATTATTTGAGTATTTTAAATTTACTATAATTCTAAATCTAAGTAAATGATTAATAACAGTTGAGAGAAGACAGAGAAACAGTTCTACCTAAATACATAAGCATAACAAAAGCTGGTGATGTGGAAACAAATTTAACAAGGAATATTGCTATAAAAGGCAGAGATAAAAATGATAAACAAATGGTTCAAGAGACTGATATATGAGAGAAAGTAAATTTTGAAGAATGAAAGGATGAAAATCAGTAACTGAATAACCTGGCACAAATCAAAAGGAAGAACTGAAAGATACAATACACTGGAGTAATGATAAAAATCCAAAGCAAGTCAATATCATCATTATCAAGATGGCATTAATTCCACAATAAATCAATGAATCGCTATTGAGCTAAATCTTGAAACATGACTCTAAGATGAATTGTCTCATATTTTCCCCAATAAAGGAGATGTATGAAACCTTAAATATTTGTCAATGAATCATTATACAGCAAAATAATTTTGATGAAACAAACTAATACAAATCAAAGTAATGAAGCCAGATGATGCTGAGGAAGTAGTAAACAGAAAAGAAGGAAATGCTAAAATACAAGAAATTCATGAATACATGTATTTGGGAAATGTCTGATACTGAAGAAATATAAACAACTTATAACAAAAAATTTCACATTGGGGTATACAGACTATACTGTGAAAAGCTAGGAACAGTCAGTGATGAGCTTTGGATATTTGAGCAGTTAACAGCATCATGAATTCTGCTGCCTTCAAAACTGTGCAGCTTCAGTATCTTAATATTTTAAGTATGACTGTAGGACTAGGTATCTAAATATCATCTATATGTGGATTTAAATGATTTCAACACTTTCTTTAGGTTCTTGATTTTCTATACAACACAGTGAGTCTAGTTGTATTGCCTGTTGTGCATCACCCATTAAATACTCATGGAGTCCTTGCAATTCTCAGGGATGAGAGTAAACTTTGATAAGGAACTCACCCATGATACACAGCAATGTGTAAGAAATAGAAGGAGAAAGTAGACAACTTTTGTTATGCAAAACAGCTAAGCACTGATGTAAAAAAAAAAAAAAAAAGTGCCTTGAATGCCAAGGTGTTATCAAAATGTGACCTAATTCATGACTTACAAGTTTCAGTGTTATGAATTACTGTAAAATCTCATCCCTGGAATAGTCAGTTTGTTCAGCATGTGAACTTGAGTTTGTACACTCTAAATCACCTAATGAAGCCATGACAGATAATAATACATAAATGATGTGAAGACTAGTTGATATGGCTTGGAGGTTCATAAATAATGGAAGTTTATCAGTTTGATGACAGAAGAAGAATGAAATCAAATAATCATTTCTTAATATGAATATGATGTTTTTAGTTATGTTAGTAGAATCTTTGAGAAAACTATCAATGTAAATATGAGTACATTACTAAACAACAAAACCTTTCAATAAGTGTTTACCTACACGGAATAATTTATCATAGGGATGTGCCATAATAATTACATAATTATGCCATCATTTTGGAATGCAAAAGAAATATAAGAAGCTTGTGCTAAACCAAAAGTCTATCTATAAAGCATGTATAGCAATGGTTCAAAAAGTACAGGGATTTTGGCTTACAGTCAATGTCCCAAGACTGGGAAGCAGTGTAGCTGATGTCCCAAGACTGGAAAACAGTAAAAAACATCTTAGGATGACAGACTTGCTTAGAGTGACCCTGCAGTTAACTCCAAGATGTTTTCAATGGATAGTAAAGGTAACATAAAAAAAATGCATTTCAAAATAACAGCTACAACTCTGGATTAATCAGAAACAACATACCTCTAGTCCAGCTAGGTCATGTTAGTTAACTGCTACCTAACTTAACAGATTGGAACAGGATGGCACTAACACAAACATTTCTCTGTATATACAAAGCTTTGGCACTTAGGTATTTATTTTCAAATTCTTAAATGAATCTCATAGTTTGAGATCTCAGCAACTTTTACTGTGTTCTATGCAAGTGGTTTTTTATTTAACTGTGACTGTAAGGGTATTGGTGCCATCATGCTCTGATCCTCTCTTACCCTTTGGGTCAACTTCCTATCTATAGAGTCAGCTGAAAATGTTTTTAGACTAGAGACTTAAGACAATAAAGGCTTCCCCTTCATCAAGTATTAAACAACACAGTCATATCCAAATGACATACACTCAGCTTTTAATGCTTAGAGTGAAACTAATGCATTTTACATTCTGGGGATAAACACAGTTCAGTACAAATACAATTAATCAGCCTAAGTGATGTCATAAGCACAGTAGAATAGCCTATTAGGTACTTGTATCTAAGCCCTTTAATTCATTTCACACAAAAAATATCAGTAAAAGTTTGTGTAGTAACTGTCTTGCACTTAATCATGAATTATATGAATTGCATATAATACAAATGCAATGTTAAAATATCAATATCTTGATTTCACATATCAATTTCTTGTACAAGGGCTTAAACAGTGCCTGCAATTCACGTATTAATGCATTTAAAAAAAATATAGTACAGAAATCTAATTGAAGGAAAAGTTATTTACTCCACTGCAGTACTGTTGTTCATCAACCATAGGTGTTCATGAAATTCAAGTGGAAAGGGAGCTGTGGTTTTGGTGCATTATACATGACAGCTAAAGACTGAGTGTGAACGAATATGGCTTTTGTTGTCTTTTCCTATGATTACTTCGCACATGCGGGGGTTGCTATTTCATGTGTGGCAAGGCGGCGACGGGAATGGATGAAGGCAGCAGGTATGAATATGTACATGTGTATATATGTATATGTCTGTGTATGTATATGTATGTATACATTGAAATGTATAAGTATGTATATGTGCATGTGTGGGTGTTTATGTTTATATATGTGTGTGTGTGTGTGTGTGTGGGTGGGTTGGGCCATTCTTTCGTCTGTTTCCTTGTGCTACCTCGCTAACGCGGGAGACAGACACTAAGTAGTATAAATAAATGTATAAAATATATTGACAACATACATGTATTCCCTACCCTTCAGGATAGGAGAAAAAGACTACAGTATTTCCTTTTTATTTTCTTGTGAACTGGACATCAAGCACCTAGCACCTACATTTTTTTTCAATCATTACCTAATCAACCCACTTCACACCCATAATGTCCTCTGGAAACTCTTTTCAAATATGTCCACCTTCTTCAGTTCTTTTCCACTGAAGGTTAAAGGCTTACATCCATGGTACCCTGTTGGGTCTACTATACTTTGAAACATTCCTATCTTTGCCCAAACAAACACTGACTTCTAAGACACTCCTCAGTGCACCCATAACCTTTGCCCCCTTTTCAGACTATGACTCACTTCAGCCCCTGTGATTCCATCCACTTCCAATCATTTCTCTTAAACACAACAGCTTCTCCCATCTTAGCAAGGAACAAATGAACATCATTTGTGCACATCCCACCTCACATCCATACTTTCCTCAGGCATTACTTTTCAAAAATGTCACCCACTTCAATTCTTATGCACTGGGGGATAAGAACTACATCCACTTTAACCTGTCAAGTCCACTATTCTTTCAAACATTCCCATCTTTGCTCTAATAGGATGCAGGTGTTGAAAATGAAGACAAATGAGAGTTGGGGTGAGAGAATATCATTAAACTTTAAGGAAAATAAGATGATATTCTGGATAGAGGTTAGTAGTATGTGAAAAACAAAAGAACAAATGGAAACACTGGGAAAGAGGACAAATGGGGAAGTGGTGTCATGTAGTGATGAAGAAGAGGAAATGGAGTGAGTATTTTGAAAGACTGTTGAATGTATTTTTTGAGAGGGTTGCATAAGTAGGGTGTTTGGATCAGGCTGGTATGTGAAGTAAGAAAGCCATTAAGAGTGGTTTAGTGAAGAGAGATAAGCTGGTGAAAACAATTCATAAGATGACATGAGGAAAGGCAGTTGGATTGGAAGGTACTGCAGTTGATTTTCTAAAGAAAGGGGGAGACTGTGTTGTTGACAGGTTAGTTAGGATTATCAATGTATGTATGGATCATGATTTGGTGAAATGTATATATACTGCCATTGTATAAAGGTAAGGGGGACGATGATGAGTGTTCAAACTACAGAAGAAGAAGATTGTTGAGTAGATGTGGTAAACTGTACAAGAGAACAGTGATTGATAGGGTGACGGCACGTACAAAGCATCAGGCTGGTGAGGAACAATGTGATTTCAGAAGAGGCAAAGGATGTGTGGATATGTGAGAAATACTTGGAGAAACATAAGGATTTGTATGCAGCATTTATGGATCTGGAGAGAGATTGAGAGGGTTGATGGAGATCCCTTGTGGAAGGTTTTATGAAAATGTGCTGAGGGAGGAAATCTTTTAGAAAAAAGGAGTTTTTACCAAGGGTGTAAGGTGTATGTACGAGTAGGAAGAGAGGAGAGTGAGAGGCTCCAAGTGAAGGTTGTTCTGGGGCAGGGGTGTGTGATATCGCCATGGCTGTTTAACTTGTTTATGGATGGGGTTGTGAGGGTGGTAAATGCAAGTCCTGGAAAGAGGAGGGGAAATATGCAGTCTGCAAGGGATGAGGGGGCCTGAGAAGTGAGTCACTGTTGTTTGTTGATGACAAAGCGATGGTGGAAGATTCAGGTGAAAAACTGCAAAAGTTGGTGACTGAGTCTGAAATAGTGTGTGAAAGGAGGAAGCTGAAAGTAAATGAGAATATAATCAAGGTTATTAGGTTTAGCAGGGTAGAGGGACTGATTAATTGGGGTGAGTTTGAATGGAGGAAAATTGGAAGTGAAGTGTTTTATATACCTAGGAGTGGGCATGGCAGCAAATGGAAACATGAAAGCAAGAGTGAGTCATAGGGTGGGTAGGGGGTTGAAGGTTCTGGAAGCACTGAAGAAGGGTTGTTTTTTTTGGGAGGGTGAAAATAGGCATGTTTGGAGGTACGGTAGTCCCACCAATGTTGTATGAATGTGAGGCATGGGCTATAGATGAGGATGTGCTGAGTAGGGTACATGTGTTGGAAATTAAGTGTTTAAGGATAACGTGTGGTGTGAGGTGGTTTGATTAAGTAATGAAAAGTGTGAGTGAGACGGGTGGCAATAAAAAGAGTGTGGGTGAGAAAGCTGAAGAGGCTGTATTAAAATGGTTTGGACATATGGAGGGAATAAGTGAAGAGAGACTTATAGAGGCTTATACATGTCATACATGGAGTGGACTAGGAGAAATGGGAGACCAAATTGGAGGTGGAAGGATGGAGTGAAAAAGGTTTTGAGTGATCAGGGCCTGATTCAATGTGCAGTATGGTGAAAGGCATGCACAGGATAGAGTGAATTGGTATACTGGGGTCAATGTACTATCAATGTAATGAATTAAGGCATGTGAAGCTGCTGGAGTAAACCATGGAAATGTCTATGGGGCCTAGTTGTGTATGAGGGGCTATGGTCTTTACGCACTGCACATGCCAGCTCGAAAATGGATGTAAGCCAGAACGGCCTTTCTTTGTTTCTTCTTGTGCTACCATGCTAAAATGGGAGACACCAAGCAAGCATGAAAAAAGATATTCACAATTCTTATATGCATATGATTTCTGTGTGATCAGGGGGCAGCACTATGCGTTTAAAGCTTGGCAAGCAAATGTTCAACCCAGGTAATAGAGTACTTTGCACACAAACTAGGTCTCTGTCATGTTATGACTCCTAACATAGCTTATAATCATTTGTCATATAAAGGTTATGAAACCCTGCTTAAATATATACTTATGCTTGTTTGCATGCATACATATGTCTCTAAAAACAGTTGTTCTCTTTTTCTTGTATATTTGTATATCTCTGTATCTACAAAGCTGCATGTTTATAAACTTTTTTGGAGATGAGAGCTGAGAGAGAGTCTGGAGATGGGAGTTGAGTCAGTATAAGAATGCAATGAAAAATCATTAGATAGTTCTGCACAAACTGTGAAATTCACACTGGGAGATAGCTATAAATATATCAAAAAAATAAGAGTATAAACTCAAAAGTTTTCACAAATATCCAACCATTAACATCAACAGTTCTCTGTGTATTTACACTATATCTAGCCCATGACAAGAAATTCTTAACAGAAGTATATATTTTTTTTTAAGTATGGGAGATGAACATAATGTAAAGCAGTGGTTTACCTGCAATGTTTGTGTACATTAACAGCTGACTCAAAAGGCTAACGAAAGGAGGGAACTCACACATGGGCCAGCCTTGTGCTTATTACATATCACATCCATACATACACACACACATATACATAACCCTATTGCTGCAGAGAAATATCTAATGGTCAGACAACCAGTGTTAATATATTTAACCCAAAGTTAAACCTTATTTGATTCATTGAAATAATATTGACAGTCATTTAAAAGAGACTAAAGTCATGGAGCTGATACTAGATCTTTCATATTAAAAGTTACATATTCAAGTGGTCAGAACTGTGCCACCCAGTGCAGCCCATCACTCCAATATGCACAATCAGCTCCACACTAGTCACCCTACTGTTTCTCCCATATGAATACTACTGAACTCAGCAGCAGTAAGTGATGTATACCTTGAAACATTTACTAAATACTTTTTAATGTAACATATCAAACAAAACTCCACTGTAGTAGTAAACACCATACTCTAGACGACACAGGTAAGTAACAGTTGAGTGATGGTAAGAACACTTGGTGATATCTGAGCAGTCTTCATCCTGGTCTAGCACCAACTACAACTTCAGACCCTTGTTGCATGTGGAAGGCCTGTCTTAAACCCTTGTTACGATCAAATGCCATCCCTGAAAAGTTAAACCAAACCAAAACATTACAATAAAATAAGAGGGACTTCTTTGTCAAAACTCTGCAGTTATTCCCTTTATTATCTTCACTAACAATTATCTTGCACACATACCTTTCATACAAGTTCCCTCCCACTTCACCAACGACAAGAAGCACCTAGAATGGGACACCCTTATATATTTAAAAAATATAATAAGATATATGCATCTGTGTATATGAACCAATATCATATATAAAAATTCTTCATAGACCTCTTATACATGTTAAAAAATGAAGACTCAAATAGCCTCTGTACTTACTTAAAAGTGTTGCTTTGAACACTGATTGACCTTGCTTTTTGATGAAGGTGTTGAGTGAAGGTGTAACAATGACCAATAATGAAAATAATCTCATTGTGTTTCCAGACTGAATATCTGTATACACGCAAGCATCTATTTTCATGGTAAGTGAAGAAAGCTCTTTCTCCCTTGTCAATCATAAACTCATGTTTGTGGCATACATGAAATGGAACACAGCTTTGGTCTCTGGGCAATGTCATCCCAACTCAACACCTGCATGTATTGCTAGGTTGGGCCACTAATTTAAAAACATCAAAGCAACGCCCACTGTCCGAGCAGACTATCCGCGACTAATTATTTAAAGCCTTTGATCTGTCCTTCAGTAAGGTTCAGCCTTCAAGTACCACACAAAATTGAGCCTTGCTGGTTCATAGTTAATTTGGCTTGTAGTAACAAATGTGAAGTACGTTATTTGCATCAACAGATTAATAATAAAAGGACAATATTGCCAAGTATGAGAAACAAATGGTAATTCCACTATAACAAGGGCACAAATACATTATACCATGTGTCTCCATGTAACAAACTACATATGACATGGGGTCAACATTTGTTATCATACTGTCAACCACAGTGAAAATATCACCATGCATGAATATTTCTGTAATACATGTACAGTACGGAAATTGTTTCATTCAGGTACACGAGACACATCTTTAAACATGCAAATTTTTTTTAACATTACAAGAAGAAAGGCGGTGGAAACTTTCCACACAGCAGCATCCATCTGTACTACTCTAAAGCTCTGTTATCATTTGTGGCTGTGGGTAACAATGATGGAGTCTTACTGACCAGATGACAGTTGTCTTTATGCTGGCAAGATATCTTTGCTTACCTCTGTCTTTTACCCTTTCTAGGTAACTCAAAGCAAAATACATATATTCTTACAGTTTTTATTAAAAAAGTTTTATTGTTTTTTGAATCTTGCCATCAGTTATACAATGCCAATTGCCGGTCAGCTATAAATTCCACTGTTAATTTTGAGAGTTAGCAATAACATCAATAAGAGAATGTATGTTCATATGTTGGGTGAGCATTACATAATCTCCTGCAATAAGGAAGATAAATCTTGTGGCTCAAGAAACTTACCACTAGACTAGCTGCACAAAATTTAATACACCAACCAATGAAAACATCGTTGAATTTACATCTTTAACTCCCTCCAATGAAGGGAAGGGATCAACCTTCACCAGAAAGGTCTTGACCAGGACTACCCACAACCATATACTCAACAAGAATTCAAGATTTTACTTTATGATTCAAATTAGTTTATATCGATACTGCAGGTCCTCAGGACCAAGGCAAGCAGAGATATATCTATAACAGGATACATTTGCTGATTACCACAATATAATGCATGAATGCTTTGTAGGAAACATTAGCCCAGATCATAATCACATGTCTGGAAACTGTGATTACTCAATTAGCTCAAAATTGTGATTATCAGTTTGGGACTGTAGTCACTAGCCCAGAATTAATCACTCAAATTTTTGGAAGTGTGATCCTTAATCTAGGATTCTGATCATATAAAGTGTGATCACAAATCTGGGCTCAATATCACTACATTATGATGATGATCATTTGCTTAAGATTATGATTATCATTTTGAGACTAACTGATAATCTATGATCTTGAGTACTAGCCAGGACTGTGATCATATGCCTAGAATCGTGATCACTCGCCTAAGATTTTGATCAACAACCTTGCTGAGTATAAGGTGTCTGCAATCCATAAAGATACCCAAGAAAATTTAATGATATTATGTAAGGAAAATATGTGAAGAAAGAGTAAGAGAGAAATATATAGAGATTCAAGCATGGAGAAATAATAATACAGATACTTCCAAATCTGAATAACATAGGCTTGTTCAGCCAACCTGGACTAAAGTATGTTGATACTACAAAGTGTCTGTGGTTTCCTATTTGTGCATTATTTGTGCTTTCATGTCAATCATTATCGTTTTTGTGGCTGGCATCACATCCATGGGACAAAATTTCATATATTTACCATTTCACAACCAGTAAACAACAGACATTTGAGACAGCATCCAAGATAAGTGATTTCAGATTTGGAGCAGAGAGAAGAAGCCCTCACTAAACTCAAGATATTCCCACATAAATATAAAAAAAATTTCAAGCAGAATGCATCCACAAGAGTCTGAATACAGTAGGCCAAACCCTAGAGGAATAATAAATGCCAATACTTCATACAGTGGCACCATTTCGTGATGAATCTTATCTTGCTGTTGAGCCAATGTCTAGCCTACAGTTCACACATCACTAGCTTGCTTTGTCATCTGGATTCATATCTTCCCTTTCACCTGCATCTTCTTGCCCACTCTCCTCATCTTCCTTTTCCTCCTCTTCATCAGCTCTGCTGAGAGGTTGACCTTGAGAATTAGTGCCAGACTGGGCAGTTTCTTCTTGTTCCTTCCAATACTGATAATTTCGTCTGAGGTGGCCCATGAGCTCAGGAATATCTGCCAGTGCTGCAAGAGAAGCCTTCTAAAGTTTCTACAAAATATATTAGGAAGAGACTTTGCAGGAAAGAAGTTATACTTAAAATGAATGCTCCTAGATTTATGTAATACAAACTTGCCATCTAAAGATACCTGACACAAAAATACCATAAATATTTGTCATAACACACGAACTCCACACAAAAATATCACTTCACTACAGTATGTACATATGCAGCAAAACCACAACATAAGGAAATTGCACAAACAAAATTTCCATGTTAACTTATTTGAGCAAAGGCCAAAGAAAAGTTTGAAATTTTGTCATTATATGTGACAAAGTTTAACTCACAACACCATATTTTTACATAAGGATGTATGTGTCACATACAACAATGTAGACTCATGCTAAATGCTAGTTCGGCCAACTCATATACTTGGCTTTGTGATAAAGGAGGAATTGTTTTCCTAGCTTGCAATATGTTTCTCTTTATTCTTTTCCAACCATAAATGATGGGTTTTCTCCTCTTACTCTTTATTGCTAGTTTCCCTATGATGTTTTAGATATTTATTCTTTTCTTTATTCTTGTTTGCTATATCCAAAGTAGCAAGGTAGTGCAGGGACATATGATGAATGGACTCATTTGCTCACTCTCTAGATATCGTTTATAATTCAACGAAACCAGAGCCCCCCTTCCTATCTACAGCCAAGCCCCACAGACCTTTCCATGGTTTCCCTTGACTGATTTATATGCCCCGTGACTGCACATCAAACCCTGTGTACCAGATTGCTCCAATTCATTCTACCTCATGCATGCCTCACACCCTCCTGCATGGTCATACCCAAACTCCTTGATGCAACTCTAGCTCCATCCTTCCATCATCTCAGTCTCTCCCTTTTCCTTGTACCTTGTACTTCCAACATGCATGCCCTCTTAGTCAGGCTTTCCTCTCTAATCCTCTCCATATGTCCAAACCAATTCAGGATACCCTCTTCAACTTTCTAATACATATTCCTCCCTCTAACCCAAGCATTTCTTATTCAATCAAACCTCCTCAAACTACATACTGTCCTCACATATCTCATATGCAGCACATTCCCCAGCCCCTGTAAAATTCTTATTTTGTGCCTATGCCTTACATCCATATAACATGCTCAGAACCACTGTACCATAAATATCCCCCTTTGCCTTCACAGACAGTGACCTCTCTTTTCACATACTCCACGTAACACCTACAACCTTAGTCCTCCCCACCTAACCAATGTTGTGTTTCAACTCCCAAGGCTCCTTCTACTGCCAGACATTTAAAACACTTCATTTGCTCCTGGTTCTCCTCAATTAGACTTACAATCCCTGTTTCTCTCCAATACTATACCAAATAACTTTACTCTTATTTACACTCTCTCAAACTCAGAAACCATTTTCAGCAATTTCTCGCTTGTGTCTGCCACAAGAGCTGTGTCATCAGGAAACAGTAACAGACTCACTTCCTAGGCCCATAGCCACCAACAGATTGCAGATCTGCCCCTCTCTCCCTGACCATTGCATTCACCTCCCTCACCAACCCAACCACGAATAAGTTCAAATGCTATGATGATATCACACACCCCTGCCAGAGACCCACTTTCACCTGGAACCTCTCATTCCCCCCTCTCTTTCCATTTATATACATACTCTACTTTCTAAAAAAAAATCTTAACTCCTTCTAGTGGTTTTCCTGCCATACCAAAGGATGCATATTAGAGAAGCCTATTCTAAATGGGTTTTGAGGTGACCATTACTTTTCTTAATCTGCATTCATGACTTGCCTCAAGGTACATCCTACCTGAATACATTTGTAGATGCTGCAAAGGTCATGAGAGAAGTGAAAAGCAAACAGGATTGCATTAACTTGCAAGGAGACCTAAACAAACTCAAAAGTTGGTATGAAATGTGGTTGATGAAATTCAACTCAAGCAAATATAAGTAATGAGGATGAGACAAAATGAAAGATGGCCTCACTATGATTATCAACTAATAGGAAATAAGCTTCAAGAGAACTTAGAATTCAACATCATCTCTAACTTGTTGCAAGAGTCTCATATCAAATGAATAGTTAAGAGGACAAACTGTCTACTAGCAAATATCAGAATAGCTTTGAAATATATGGATAAGAAAATTGGCGAGCTATTCACATCATACATAATGCTGAAACTAGAATATGCTTCCCAGGTTTGGCCACCACACCTGAAGTACAAAAAGCTCATATGGAGTATGATGTAAGGATCTGTGTGGATATGATGCAAGCCAAAGAAAGCAATAATTAGGGAAAATCAGCCAATTCTCATGATGGAAGAACTGTTGCTTATTCAAATGGGAATACAATGTTTAGCTGACTTCCATCAAAAGCTGTTTAGTAAAGACATGAGGCACATAACAGCATTTGTAACATACAGAGGCATGCATAGGTATGAATAACTGATGTCTAGAATGAATTCAGCACCAGAGAAATACCAGCAGATTATATGTGATGTAGTGTGGGGGTGTGAAGTGTTTTGTAACCTGGCAGGTGCTCTTAATTGTCAAAGGAAAGGATTTCAAGGAGTGTGACAAGTGATTAAGGCTGTAATGACCAAGCTCAGGAAAGCAGGACTGACAGTAAACCACAAGAAGAGTGAATTCTGATTTTCAAAACTAACTTTTTTTGACATAAGTCAACAAGTAAAGGCATACAAGTGAGTAGGAAAAAGTGGGATCCTCCAAGAGTGCAGAGACTTCAAAAATGTAAGTGAAGAGAGGTCCTTTCTTGCACTTGTGCAGTTTGTGTTAAAACTTGTTCTTGATGTATTATCTGCAGCAAAGCTGATCTAGGGACTTGTATGCAAGAATACAGAGTTCAAGTGGGAAGCTGAACAAAAGAGAAGTTTCTAAGAGCTGAGGAAGAGAATTACTCAGACAAAACATTGGTAACCTTATATCAACTTCATCTTTTATCATCTCCAGGAGCTAAGAAAAATAAATTCCTGGAAGGTTAGTCACATACTTCTGATGCTTTCCTGCTGAGATGGAAGAGGTATTAAAGCCTAAGAAGTGGCACTGGAGTTTAACAGTTATGGAGATTCTTTTGCCGTGGCCACCTCCTTGAGGGAGTTCCCAAAGGGATCACGTGTCAATGATATAGACAGACAGATAGGACTAAGATCAGTTCTGGTTAAACTACAGGGAGGTATTTCTGGGGTCATTTCCTAGCCTCCAGAGTTTGTTAAATCTGGGCACAGGTATAGCTAGACAGAAAAGGTGGCATTAGCTCTTGTTTGGGCTTGTGAACATTTCAACCACTATATATTTGGAAGTTTGAGTAGGAGACTGATCACATACTAGTGGAGTATATACACTCATTGAAGTGAAAACCATTGGCATGAAAGAGATGGGTGTTGAGATTATGAGCTTGACTTTGATGTGAAATACTGACCAAGAAAATCCAACTCTGCAGATGTTCTATCAAAGCTGAAGTCTGAAGTACAGCATGATAAAGGAAAAGAGTATAATTATGTCCATGCTGTTGTGGATAGCAATGTGCCAGTAGTTGAAAGTTGTTTTATAGCAGACCCTGAACTGAAAGTGGTGAGGAGTTGTGTTGCATCAGGTGATTGGAGGAAATGTGAAGAAGTGTAATATCTGCATGTAATGGATGAATTATGTATGTATGGAGGACTGGCACTCAAAAGGACTAGAATTGTTATTCCTATAGAATTGAGAGAAAAGGACTTAGAGTTACGACATGAAGGACATAAGGGCATTATATATATGAACAGATTATGTAGTAAGGTTTGGTGGCCTAAGATGGACAGGGATGCAGAGAAAGGATGTATATGTCATCAATTACTAGCTATCAGTGAATATGCAGCTCCAGGACCTATGTTGAGGGTTCTTCCAAAGAGTGGACTATGGCAGGATTGTAGAGCAGAGCTACTAGGATCGTTACCATCTGGAGAGTTCTTGCTTGTAACTGTTAATTACAACAGTATATATTCTGAGATTGCAGCAATGAAGTCACAAACATGCAGCAAAGTGACTGACAAGCTATTGCTGACATTCTGAAGATTTGGAGTTCTATATATGCTGCAGTCCATTAATGGGAGACAATTTGTATCATAAGAATTCCAAGATTTTCTGAAGAAGTATGGTATTGAACACAGGGGAACTAAACCACTGTGGCCCCAGGCAAATGTGAAAGTGAAGAAGCAGAACAGGACATTATCAAAAGTCCTTCAAGTTGAGCAAGAGGAAGGCACAGACTGGAAAAGGAAGTTACTGAACTTCCTGAATACGTCTAATTTAAAAGCAAGCACCAATGTAACACTATTTAAAGACAAAAATACCAGAGATGTGATGAGAAGAAGTTGATGACAGTGTGCAAGGAAGAGATTAATTCAAGAAGTTGGATGGCAAATCATGGAGATGAAAAAATGCCAGGTGACTGAAAGTAAACTCCAAGCTGACAATAAATTTTGACCTAGAACCATACGCAGTTGCAAGAAAAGAAGGGGAGAAGTAATAGTGAGGAACAGGGAGGGGACTGAGTACAACAGCAATGTATCTTTCCAAAGAAAAATGTGTTGAGCTAAGGAATGTTTCAGATAGAGAGCCACAAAAAAAAAATTGTAAGCCAGGCTGAAGGTGAATTTGGGGATAAGGCACAGTGAAAAGGGATGAAGGGATCTGAGATATCACCAGTAAGACAAAATATATGACCAAGATCAACAAGAGCTGTTAGATGCTGAGTAGATTCTATGATTTTGTTTTGAAAATTGTGATAACACTTGATTCTATGGATATACTCAGAAAGTGACCTACAATATTTCATATGAAAGTCGGTGTTGCAGATGCTTGTTGATTGCTTTGAGGTATGTGGCCATTTTGAATTATATCAACACTGGCATAATGTAATATACTTTCTATTCTTATATAAAAGGAAATGAAGTTGCGCTATTTCCAGATTCTCCAAAATGCATTAGAAATTTTGAGATTTTGTTTATTTTTTCTACTGATTCAAGTTGAAGGTTCCTGTTTGAGTTTCATAAAGGAGTGACGTAGTGTATTAGCATTGTGCATGCATGCTTATATCATTTTGGTGCTGGGGATTGTGGTTAAGAGAAAGTAAAAAGTGTGCTTTGGCATCCAACACAGAATCCATGGTGAGTGGATATCCTTCACGGAATGAAGCAGTGACATAACAGGAGTTTCACTGATCCCTAAGAAACTTCAAACACAACACCCAACTGCAGCATCTTACCCTAACTCATACAGCAGATACCAACATTCTACAGTACTCGTTGACAGTGCTCAGCTCTGTGGGAACTTATTTGTGCACCTCTGTACTACCCTAGACAGTTTGTTTGTGGTATCATGAAGCTCTAACTGGTGCATCTGTTTCATCAGCTGCATCCCGATATTCTATCGAGCTTGATCTACCTGACTGAAGTTCAGCACATGGTGTCTAGCACATCTCCAGTACTGGTAACGCTGCAGCAACCATTACAACTTGCCTGGATGACAAGCTGCTTCCCCTTCAATACATCACTGCTGAGCCATCTATGACAACAAGGACCAACTCCACCCTAAAAGCTGTGCAGGAGTAACTGAGACCACTATAGCTATCTGTGAATATAAGTTGTCTCATTGGACAGGACTCAGTCTTGTTAAGTCCACTTGAGGGGCGATGTCATAATTAGTTGGTTTGCATAGGTTAGATCTTTAAGAGACAAGCCATCTCCAGACAGTCAAACTACAAATAACAGCTATTTGCCACCAATCAGTTAACATTTATCAACATCTATATGGCACATTCATAGTAAACTGCCAAAGAAATACCTTACCTCATACAGCAACCAGAAATCATGTGCTGTGTGCACTGCACCACAGTTACTGGAAGTGAAATAAGAATAGATGGAAATGTTGTTGAAAAATATCTAAAAAATCTGAATAAAGACTTTAATAAACCAAAACCAAATCTTTCATCACCTAAAACACTTATGTTGGGGAACCAATAATGAATACACTGTCAAATCCTCCAAAAATAAAAAAAACATTCATTTAGTGCAAGAACATCTTAAGCCTTGAAAAGAATATGGAGTGGTGCAACAGGCTGAATGAGGGCAACTCCATGGTGGTACTTATGAAGAACTTCATCTTTGGCATGACCAATTTGGACATCATCAAGCAGCAGATGATCAAGGCATTTAGTAATGCTTACTTATTCACATATGTTAGCATTTCCTCTATGTAAAATATTTACAAATAGGTAAAATACTATAAAATGTGTGTACAGAGGAAAGTGCACCAAAACTTCTGTGAGGGATGGTGGGTGGAGTAAGCATGGGTCCTGAGTGGAGTGTGCCATGTTCTTATCAGTGGACCAGCCTTACAGTTACCACCATTATGCATGGATCTGTGCTCCTTGTGTGATTTGGGTTTACCTATTAATGAGACTTTCCTACAACCCACTGTGTTTGTGTTTGTAAATATGGTATCCAAATGTCCAGAAACATCTACCCAAGAACCAGTAGCTAAATGGAAGAGAACCCCTTGGACCTCAGAAATTAAGTTAAAAATCTTTTGACTTGCTGATGCTGGTAAGGGAGCATCAGTATAGTGTAGGCAATTGGAGTAAGCGTGGGTTGTGGGTGAAGTGTGTCACATTCTAATTTGGGTATGCCTGCTAATGTGATTTTCTTGCAACTTGCTCTGTGTTTGTTAATATGGCATCCAAACATCCAATAATATCTACCCCAGAACCAACAGTTGAACGAAAGAGAGCCTTTCTGACCTTTGAAACAAAGGTAGATCTCTTACAATGTGCTGATGATGAGAAGGGAGCATCAGCACTTGAGAGTGCTTACAACCTATGTGAATCAACAATCTGCAACATAAAGAAGGTTGCAGAGAAATGTGAAGTGCTGTAGCCCACTCTTCTCCACTGTCTGCCAATGTAACCGCAAGAAATCCACTTATGGAGACAATGAAGAAAATGCTCTCATAACAAAGCATGAGAAGAAAAGCAGTCTTAGTAACCTTCAGCTCAGGTCTGAGGATTCATGTATGTTCATGTAAAGAAGACATTGCAGCTGAGCCAGAGCCATTTCAAGCAAATGAACAATGGCTAGATGAGTTCAATTGATGTCAGATGCTACATAATGAGAAGATAATGGGAGAATCTACCAGTGCTATATGCACTTTCTCTTTGTGTGAGGTTTTCGCAAAACATAACCCCCACATAAAGTGAGGGATACGCAATTTCTGCATGACCAAATATACAAAAACCTCAAATTCAAATAACTAGGTTTTTTATGCAAAACAGCCTATTTCCCCACATGTTTTGCATAACTGAGGTTGACGGCACACATATACCATGTCTTTATTCCTCTGTATATAGAAACAGACACACAGACACAGACACGCCTGGCATAGGTTTGCGTATGTGTGTGTGGAAGTAAAGACATGGTACATATATACAGGTTAAGAAGATTAGGTAGTCAGTAGGCTGCACTAGATTTCCCTCTGCCAGTGGCCTGTTAAGGGTGAGGTACTAAAGGCTACAAAACAGCACTGGAGTTCACCTGCTATGGACACTTTTTTGATATAGCCATCCCTTTGAGGAAGTTCCCAGAGGCAATGGGCATCAAAGATATTGACAGAATGGTAATCGCACACACATAGAGGCAGCTGAAAATCTAACTCATCAGGTTGTAGGATAATTTACTCTAGCAAGCTTTGGGGGGTAATTTAAGATATCTAAACTGCCTGAGCCAGATATAAATAGTGTGGATTCAGTTACAGGATCAGCAAAGAGAACACTAGAGATAAAAGAGGGAAGAAAGCTAAATATGAAAACACCACAGAGCAAATGTTTGGTGATACTATGGGAACTTGTGTAAGAGCAAGATCACAGAACAACACGACAAGAGATAGAGTTAAGAAAAATATGGAAATGCTTAAGAAAAATGAGGATGCATTTCACGGACCATAAAAGGGGTCGTGAGACATGAAAGAAACAGAAACACAGTTACCAAACCAAAGGAAAGAAGATGAAGCCATTAAAATGAAGGCAGAGTCTTGTCTGTCTTCTCTGGATGTACAGTCAGTCTGAAGAAAAATTCAAAAACAATGTCAGTAAAGGAATTGCATAAGAAATACAGGGAGCCCTTCAGGTATAGAAAAAGGACAAACATGCAAGCTGAGTCAATTGGAATAATACTGAAAGCTGCTCAGGAAGGAAAATGGACAAACACACACACACACAGACTGATGAAAGTGGAGGGCAAGGAAGATTAGAAGGAGCAAATTTGTAAACAGATAAACATAGTCTTAAGAGTGAGGGAGAGCAACATAGACCCAGGGTGATACAAAAAGATGTACACAGGAAACTAAGAGAAAAGATATAAAAAATAATGAGCACTGTAAGCGATGAAGGTTAAGAAAAGTAGAGAATTCAGAACCAGTGCTTGCTAGCCAAAAGAGGAATCATAGAGAAAGTTGGAGATATAAAGGTTGATGTTATCACACTGAGAGATCTAGATGAAAAAAATAGTACAGCACAATGTTCATATATTTAAATCACTGATTATTTTTGGACTGGAAGAAAATCATACACCAAGTAATGAACAAAGGGAAAAGGAGGAGGAAATGCATATCAAAAGATTGCTGGAGGCTGAGATTGCCAGAAGCAACTTTTATTATAAAGGAAAGGAAAAGAATAGGAATTTATGGCCTCGATGTAAGGAGGTGGCCAGTTATGGTTACACCTGACTCAGAGTCATCAAGCCAGGAAGTACTTAGAAAAACTAAGAACCATAAAGGTATGGTTTGACAGTAGAGAGTGTTCAAGAGATGGGGTCCTATGAGTGTAAAACTACTTCCCCATAAAATACAAATACGTGACTGCTGCCCAGGCAAAGCCAGGTACCATTTATCAACCAGCCTCGAGAGAAGGATGAACACTTGGGTAAAATGTAAGCTGACTGTCATACCTAGGATTCAAACTGGTGTGTTTGATCCTAGGTTGACCTGTGCTGACTCATGATTACTAATGGAAACTACTACACCAAGCATGACAAATGCATCATCATCTCTTTATCTTTCTCTCTCTCTTTCTAAGCATTCAGTGTTTTGTGTATGTTACATCCTAATCACTTATCAACAACCATATACTAAAAAGCAAGATTTATGACTGAAGATAACATAAATTAGCATGAACTATATACATTTATGGGTGAATCAGCAACACCAATGGCCAATAGATTCACCTTTGCTAAAGTGATATCATCCATGGCCAAGGCTGGAATTTTCCTGATAAACCAAGTTATGTTTCAGGTTAAATCTCTTAAAATGGGATCTAACAAAAGCAAAATCTAAACTAGAATTATGGATCTCTTGACATTTATTTCTTTAAAAGTTTTAGATATGAGGCTTTTCAATAGATGACTATGGTTAAGTTGTAGTTTAAAGTGTGACTCCTGAAGCTGGATGGAAGGATGGATGATGGACAGAAAGATGACTAACAGGTGAACAATGGATGGACGCACAAAGAATGGATGGATGATGATAATAACAGACACAATAATACCTATATGCATGACATGCTATGCAAGCAACATGAGACTTGGATCTTCTCTATCATGTATGCCTTTTCCTATATCCAAAACAGGGGGTATGTAGAAACTTCCAGCAATATTCCTGACATCAACCATCACATCCCATGATGGGGGCCTAACTTAAATACAAAAAACACAAGAAAAAAATTTACTATGATATCAATGACTTATGCCTGGGGATAGGGGAGAAAGAATACTTCCCACATATTCCCTGCATTTCTTAGAAGGCAACTAAAAGGGGAGGAAGCAGTGGGGTTGAAGTCCTTCCCTCCAGTTTTTACTTTTCCAAAAGGAACAGAGAAGAGGGACAGAGACAAGTGAGGATTTTCCTCCTAGGCTCAGTCCTCTCTTCTTGATGCTTCTTTGTTAATGCAGGAAATGGCAAATAAGTCAGCAAAAAATATCAATAACAATATCGTGTACTGCAGGCACTATATAAAATTCAGAAAACATTTATTAAACTTCACTAAATCATCAACGATCATATCTTTACATACTAAAAGCCTGATATAAATGCAACAACATCTAGTCAAACTACTATGTGAACTGTCATCTAATGCTAAAGGCATTACTTGACTGCTACATATATTTTTTGAGGATATCCTATCAAAAAAAGAAGTGTCACTAAATGTTGCACTGATAAAAATCTATGCTTAAAGAAGTGGAGCTGTAACACGGTGGTACAAAACCATGAACTGGGAACCATGGATATGAGAAAAGAAAAACAGTACTTTCATTAATAAATGATAGTACTGTTTACTTACATGTTCAAGAAATCATAGATCAATTCATTATGCAAATAAGCCATCAACATTGGTTTAGAACCAATCAAAGCCATGAAAGCAGGAGACATGAATATTTCTGCAGGATAAGGGGGGGGGGTTTAGAAGTAAAAATATTGGAACACAGGAAAAGACATAAAGTTAACATGCAAGAATTTGTCAATCTACTGTGTTGTGAGGTTAGATACAGCATATAACTAAACAGGAAAATTCTAAAAAGTCTGCCTTCAGTTAACTGGTTATCATTTCTGAAAATGGTGTAAAACCAATTCTTGAGTTACATAAAAAGGCAAAATGAATTTTAATGTGATCTATTCTCTTCCAAGAACAGATAGATGAAGGGTATATGCTTCATAACCAACACTTAGGACATCCCAGACCCTTGGTTCAAGGCAAAAATTTTACCCAATATATGAAATACATATATTGCAATTGAGAGGAAGATGTATAAAAGAAAGACACAGGAGGTCAAGAGAAAGGTGCAAGAGGTGAAAAAGAGGGCAAATGAGAGTTGGGGTGAGAGAGTATCATTAAATTTTAGGGAGAATAAAAAGATGTTTTGGAAGGAGGTAAATAAAGTGCGTAAGACAAGGGAGCAAATGGGAACTTCAGTGAAGGGCGCAAATGGGGAGGTGATAACAAGTAGTGGTGATGTGAGAAGGAGATGGAGAGAGTATTTTGAAGTTTTGTTGAATGTGTTTGATGATAGAGTGGCAGATATAGGGTGTTTTGGTTGAGGTGGTGTGCAAAGTGAGAGGGTGAGGGAAAATTATTTGGTAAACAGAGAAGAGGTAGTAAAAGCTTTGTGGAAGATGAAAGCCGGCAAGGCAGCAGGTTTAGAGGGTATTGCAGTGGAATTTATTAAAAAAGGGGGTGACTGTATTATTGACTGGTTGGTAAGGTTATTTAATGTATGTATGACTCATGGTGAGGATTGGCGGAATGCGTGCATAGTGCCATTGTACAAAGGCAAAGGGGATAAGAGTGAGTGCTCAAATTACAGAGGTATAAGTTTGTTGAGTATTCCTGGTAAATTATATGGGAGGGTATTGACTGAGAGGGTGAAGGCATGTACAGAGCATCAGATTGGGGAAGAGCAGTGTGGTTTCAGAAGTGGTAGAGGATGTGTGGATCAGGTGTTTGCTTTGAAGAATGTATATGAGAAATACTTAGAAAAGCAAATGGATTTGTATGTAGCATTTATGGATCTGGAGAAGGCATATGATAGAGTTGATAGAGATGCTCTGTGGAAGGTATTAAGAATATATGGTGTGGGAGGCAAGTTGTTAGAAGCAGTGAAAAGTTTTTATCGAGGATGTAAGGCATGTGTACGTGTAGGAAGAGAGGAAAGTGGTTGGTTCTCAGTGAATGTAGGTTTGCGGCAGGGGTGTGTGATGTCTCCATGGTTGTTTAATTTGTTTATGGATGGGGTTGTTAGGGAGGTGAATGCAAGAGTTTTGGAAAGAGGGGCAAGTATGAAGTCTGTTGTGGATGAGAGAGCTTGGGAAGTGAGTCAGTTGTTGTTCGCTGATGATACAGCGCTGGTGGCTGATTCATGTGAGAAACTGCAGAAGCTGGTGACTGAGTTTGGTAAAGTGTGTGAAACAAGAAAGTTAAGAGTAAATGTGAATAAGAGCAAGGTTATTAGGTACAGTAGGGTTGAGGGTCAAGTCAATTGGGAGGTAAGTTTGAATGGAGATAAACTGGAGGAAGTAAAGTGTTTTAGATATCTGGGAGAGGATCTGGCAGCAGATGGAACCATGGAAGCGGAAGTGGATCATAGGGTGGGGGAGGGGGCGAAAATCCTGGGAGTCTTGAAGAATGTGTGGAAGTCGAGAACATTATCTGGGAAAGCAAAAATGGGTATGTTTGAAGGAATAGTGGTTCCAACAATGTTGTATGGTTGCGAGGCGTGGGCTATGGATAGAGTTGTGCGCAGGAGGATGGATGTGCTGGAAATGAGGACAATGTGTGGTGTGAGGTGGTTTGATCGAGTAAGTAATGTAAGGGTAAGAGAGATGTGTGGAAATATAAAGAGCATGGTTGAGAGAGCAGAAGAGGGAGTTTTGAAATGGTTTGGGCACATGGAGAGAATGAGTGAGGAAAGATTGACCAAGAGGATATATGTGTCGGACGTAGAGGGAACGAGGAGAAGTGGGAGACCAAATTGGAGGTGGAAAGATGGAGTGAAAAAGATTTTGTGTGATCGGGGCCTGAACATGCAGGAGGGTGAAAGGAGGGCAAGGAATAGAGTGAACTGGATCGATGTGGTATACCGGGGTTGACGTGCTGTCAGTGGATTGAATCAGGGCATGTGAAGCGTCTGGGGTAAACCATGGAAAGCTGTGTAGGTATGTATATTTGCGTGTGTGGACGTATGTATATACATGTGTATGGGGGTGGGTTGGGCCATTTCTTTCATCTGTTTCCTTGCGTTACCTCGCAAACGCGGGAGACAGCAACAAAGCAAAAAAAAAAATGAAATACATATATACTATACATAGTTATTTCATGAAAGTAGCACCCATCAATGCAGAGTAATATGGCAACCATCATCTATACTTGTGCCAGTGCAAAAAATAGTAACTGTGAAGCTAACTGTGTCCACTAACAGATGGCACTCACAAACTTGCTTAGACTAACCTGAACAGAGTCACCTTGCACACTACAGTCCAAGTATGCTCCATAAGAATTTTTCCATGACAAGCCAATCAGAGGATGGCAGATTGGGTGTGTGTCTTCTGTTTGCTCCTGGCTTTTCCAACTGCCCACCCTCAAAAGGAGGAAATCTCAACCTGACAGAATGCTCAGAGCACATGCTGAATGATATAGCAAAACACCTTACATAAGGGGGGAAGTTACTCATATAGCCACTGAGTTCCAAACTTAAAGCAGATATCTGCCTTCCACCCTAGCCTGAATCTCAGATATGAGGAGAACATTAAAGGTTATTAATGTTATCAACATGCATAATAATACTGGAAAAAATGCCAACCAGGAGGATAAATACAACTTTCAAGTCAGGAACTTGAAAGATTATAGTGAATCCAACCTCCACTTTCTGAAACATCTATACTATGAACTGTATTGAACTAATAGCACATGTTGCCATAAGATCATGAGATTTGCCTACAAACTTAAAAATTGCACTCACACAAGACCACCATGAGAAGCCAAAGTATACCTGTAATTCAATAAACAGGTCTTAACAGAGATAAATCATACAGTGATGATATATATTGGTGTTATTCAAAATGAATATCAAACCTTTATTCTCCTTCTGAAAATAGAATCTAGAATGCCTTTGAGACTTACCCTTATAACACTTAACCTACAGTACATGAAAAAATTTCTCCAAAGTTTGTCATTTTCTATAAATCTAGTATGCATTATGAGAAGTCTTTGCATATTTCTGATGCCTACTCTCTTGAAAAATGATAATCCAAGAGATAGGATGCACTCCTTTGCAAGAGAGTTTTAATAAATAATTTCTTAATCTTTATACTGGTAAAAAATGTCTCACCATCCCAAGCATCAAACATGTCATTGATGAAGAAGTCAATGAAGCCAATTTGAGACTTGGGTATAGAGCATGTAGTACGATCAAATTGTGGCATCACAATTGGCAGGTCACGTTTCTTTTCCTCTTCAGTCTGGTCAAATAGGAAAAAAAAAATTAGTTTTCAGATCAGCATAATAAGAATCAAAGTCTAAACTTATTTGCAAAATATCAAAGAACAGTATCAAAGTGACCAGGTACCATCTAAATATGAAGAATACATTTGTGGTGGATGAGCATCAAAATGATAATCCCTCACTTCATGAAGAGCTTCAAAGCAGGCCATCAGCATTAGTTACAGCCTTATACTTCAGCAAAAACTAATTACTATGATTAATGATATCACTTTTGTACTTTCTTTTCATCTAATATTCAGTGCTATTTCATCCTGACTTGCCTGATTGAAGTATTCATTTGCTATACGATGTGCCCAGTCAATGTACAAGTGAAGTGGGCGAACTGGATTGCTGACATCAGCACATTTGATCATCATGCGCTTGATTATGATTACATTCTCAGGGGTGCCAAATGACATTAAGTCTGGGGAGTCTCTTGCTCCCTGTAATGGTGAAAGATTACATTAAAATAAATTCTGATGAGTAAAATACATTAATATGTAAACCAGAAAGAATATAATTTTCCTTAGACCCACCCTAAAAACTGAGATGATGGCATTTTCTGGTGATGCTGGGGTAACAAGTGAGGATCATTGTAGGTGATGGTGATACTGGGGTACTGATGAGAAAAATAATGGGTATTGGTGATGCTGGGGTGTTGATGAGGATGACAGTAGGTGCTGATAATGTTCTAGTACTGATGAGAATGATGGCAGGTGTGGATGATGCTGGATTATTGATGAGGATGACGGTAGGTGTTGGTGAAGTTGGTGATGCTGGTATGCTGTCAGTGACACTGGAGTGCTGATGAGGATGATAGATGTTGGTGATACTGTTATGCTGATGAGGATGATGGCAGATGATGGTGATACTGTGGTGTTGATATGGATGATGATGATAGGTTTGGTGATACTTGGGGTACTGACGAGGATGATAGGAGGTGTTGGTTATAGTTGGGTGTCGATGAGGAAGATGGCATATGTTAGTGATACTGGGGTGTTGATGATGATGGTACTTGGTGATACTGGGTAGCTGATGAGGATTATATGAGTGATGGCAGGTGTTAACGAAGCTGGAATGTTGATAAGGATGATGTGAGGGTATTGATGTTGTTGCAGTGCTGATGATGATGATGCAATATGTTGATGGTGCTCGGATGTTGTGGAGACGAAGTAAGGTCATGGCAGGTGTTGGTGATTCTCAGGGGCTGATGAGGATGATGGCAATTATTGATTATCAATGATGAAGTGAGGGGATGTGATGATAATGAAGTAATGGTGCATTAATGATGTTGGGATGCTGAAAGTGATGTGATAGTGGGATGAAGGTGATATGATCATAGAGTGTTGGTAATGATGATGTGTACATGATGCTAAAGTAAGATTGAATTCATTGTTGGGTGCTATGATGGTTGGCCTTTGAATATCCTGACAAGATGGTGATGTTGGTAATGCCAGATGTCGATAAAAGTTATGATGATATTGCATACAGAGATGAGGTAATCATAATATATATATATGGGGAGGGTGATTATGGTGAAGTGATGATGTGTGGTTTCATGGGAGATCATGGGCTTTGGATGATATTTGAATCAATAGCAGGGGACTGGAGGGGGTGAGGCTATGATGGGATGTCAATGATAATAACTAATGACAGTAACGTGATGCTGGGCGCAGAACCTGCAGTGCTGATACAGTAATAATGGAGTGATGACAGTGGTGAAATGACCATGTCATGCTGGTGATGGTTAGAGCACTGTATTAGTGGCGATAAATATCATAGATGATGAGGCTATGATGGGATGCCGATGATAATAACTAATCACGGTAATGTGATGCTGCGTGCAGATCCTGCAGTGCTGGTGCAGTAATAATGGAGTGATGACAGTGGTGAAATGACCATGTCATGCTGGTGATGGTTAGAGCACTGTATTAGTAGAGATAAATATCACTGATGATGACAATGTGGTGGTTGGCATTAGAAATGGTGATGTTAAGGTAAAACAATGGGGTAATGTGAGATGCTGGGGGTACTGGCAAGAACTCATAAAATGATGATTAGGCTGAGGAGATGGTGGATTGTAAGTAATTAACTATTTTCATGGTACTGTACAGGGAAAGAGTTGTATAGTCATGAAGCCTCTCTTGAACTTTCTTTAAAATGGAATCCAGTACGAAGGAATGCTTACAACAGACAACTGGGTCATTCCATGGCTGGTTGCTATGGTGGAAGAGATTAGAAACAACTATCTTTTTGAGGTTATAAAGCAACATGGAGATAACTGAAGGAGAAATACCTGTAAACTTAACATATAAATAAAGAAGTATAAGTAATCTTTGTCATGGATTTGAAGTGAAGTTTCCGTCAAGTCTGTTCTTAAATGTATCAACCACTAGATACTGTTTGAAGCACTCTATTTAAGAAATCATTCTATCTGCTAACAATCCTGCTGAAGAAAAAGTACACGGCCTCATAAGTAACATGTTTACCAATGAGTATGCATCCATTACTATAAGTGAAATCAGTCATGTTTATCATTACACTGCTGCTTGGATTAAGGTGATCTAAGCCTATGATAATATCATATGCCTTTATCAAGTACCTCATAATCTTCTCTTCTCTATGCTAAAGAAACCTAAGTCATCTATCTGGATGATGTTGAGTTGTCTCTTAGTTCAAAAATCATCTTTGTAGCTCAACGCTGTACTATATTTTGCCTGATATTTTTCCAGTAAGATGACCAAAACTGAACACAGTACTCCAAGTGGAAATGCATCAATGAATTGTAGAGTACGGATTCATTTTTTAGACTTGAATGTCATCAATGCCCAACCAATGAAGCAAAGAATCTTGTTCACATGTAATACTGTTTCTATGTACTTCTTAGTTGGCCTTAGGTCACTGGAGATTATACACTTAAACCTTTTTCCTCATTTACCTCTTGTGGCTCAACAGAATTCATATAAAAATTTGCCCCCTCATTTTTACTACTTATGTGTAAAACTCTGCACTTATCAAAATAAATTAGTCACATGAGCCCAGTCAATTAATCCGTCTTTGTCAGCTTGGATCTATTGGGATTCAACTTCTTTTCTTTTCAAACTATTCGCCATTTCCCGCATTAGCGAGGTAGCGTTAAGAACAGAGGACTGGGCCTTTGAGGGAATATCCTCACCTGGCCCCCTTCTCTGTCCCTTCCTTATTAAGGTTTTATTTCCCAGTTCAGTATTGTGAAAGAATTTTGATATCTTACAGCATAACCCTTAACCAATGTAATTAACATATATGAGGAGGAGAGCTAGTCCTAAAACTGATCCCAATGGCACACGACTTGCATATAATCACTCTGAGGTTTGAGTGTTCATAATCATTCTTTATTTACTGCCAATTTTCTACCTATCGAAATACAACCTCATATATACCATGCAACTTAGCTAATAATCTTTGATGCAAGATTTCATCATGTCCTTTCTGAAAATCTAAACAGATGACATCAACCACTTTACTTTCATCATACATGTAGATTACATCATGAAAGAGATACAGCAGATTTGTCAGACATGAATGATTCCATCAAAAACCATACTGCAGGTTGCTGATTAAATGCTGGTCCATAAATGATTTACAGTCTTATGTTGAATGATGGTTTCCATGAATTTACCAACTACAGATATCAAACTAACTGAGAGATAATTTGGACAGGGAATCTTTTTTTTTTATTTTTGAAAATCAGTGTTAACATGGCAAACTCTCAATCCTCTGGGATTTTCCCTGAACTAAATGACTTATCCATATAGAAAAAAAAAAAAAGCTGTCAAAGGATTAACTATCTCTTTTAATTTCTTTCATTGTTCTTAGAGAAAACTTATCAGGGCTGCTGTTTTATCTGATTCTAATCCATTCACTGTTGACAGTATGTCTTGAATGTGTAAGTCAGTATGTTGCAAAACGTTCTCTTCTAGCAATGGGACTGGATCTGGGACATGAGCTGTATATTCAATGGTAAATACAGATGAAAAAAGATCATTTACGATATCTTCAATGTCTTAAGTCACCATTTTAGCTAATTAATGGAACAACTGAGTAATGACTCTCTTGCTTCTAGCATAACTATAAAAATTCTTTGGGCTTTCTTTTGCTATTTTCAGCAACATACACCTCATACTGACATTTACTCTGATATGCAAGTTTTTATCTTTTACGCAAATTTACGTAACTTACTCTATCGTGTTGGTTACTATTCTCTTTGAATTTCTTGTGTGCTATTTTCTTGGACAACAGGCAGTTCTCTTATTTCAATGTTCCACCACTTTGCTTAGCACCAGAAAATGACCATCTGCTATGCATTGGCACATGTGTTCCTTCAACTGCTTTGTATGTCTTCCTGATGCTTTCTCAGGCTACGTCCATATTGTTTTCATTGATGATGTCAGCTCAGCTTACCCTGTCAAGAGCAATGCGAAGATCATTGAAATCTGCAAATCTTAAATCTGTAATCTTTCACGACTGTTGTACTGACCAGCATTACAAGCAATGTTGAAAGCTACCTCAAGAGTGATTTGTCACTTATCACTAGTACCAAAATTCTTTTCAACTTCAGCATTAGAGAAAAAATCCTCATTTGTTGCAAGAATTAAGTCTAGTATGTTCATGTCGTGAATAAGTCTCTCAACGAATTATATTATAGCACTAATGAGCAAATTTAGGAAGAGTCCATGTCTGACGATAATGGAAAGGAATTCATCGTACTATGTTTAAATCTCTCATTATACATGATTTCATTTCAATTACAAACTTCTGCTAACCAGCCATAGAGTCTTTTGTCTTTCTCAAGCGTCTGTGCTGAAGACCTGTAAACTAATCCTTCTGCAATTTTCTTATGAAGAGTATCTCTCATTTCCACAAAACTAGAGTCAATATTATCAACAGTTGCAAAATTTTCAGTATAGGATTAAGATTAGTTTTAAGCTCTTAACTCCTCACATAGGTTTCCTTCCCAACCCCAAAAATCTCAATTCAACCTGACAATATCAAAGATATTCAAATATTGAAAATATCACTTCAGAAGTATATTTCCTTCACTACTTTCATTCGTTAATGCTTCTGGCTTGTAGATGTATCAGCACTAAGTGCTAAAAGTCTAGAGGTAATGCCTGAGTGTAAAGTCAATTGCCACTGTGCACATCATTTTATCTATCTATTATCATACTTGATTGCCATTTCCTGCATTAGTGAGGTAACATCAGGAAAAAGATAATGAAAGACCCATCCACTCATACACACACATATACACATACACATCCATACACGTGCATATACATACATATCAACATATACACATATGCATAGATATACACAGCCATATACATATATACACATGTACATATTCATACTTGCTTGTCTTCATCCATTCCCAGTGCCACCACACCCCACAGGAAACAGAATCGCCCTCCCCTGCATCAGTGAGGTAGCACCAAAAAACAATACAAAAAAGGCCACGTTTATTCACACATAGTCTTTTGGTTTCAAGTGTAATGCACCGAAGCCACAGCTCCCTATCCACATCAAGGCCCCACAGACCTTTCCATGGATTACCCCAGACATTTTACATGCCCTGGTTCAGTCTATTGACAGCACATGTTTTACTGTTTATTTTACCTACACTGAAAAGGTGATTATTGATCATTAATATGTCTTATCTTATGTGATAAACCTCTAATTGTTATGATCAACATCATTCTGTGATAATTTTTTCATGACAGCAAAATTACAAAAGTTTGTAAAATAACCTGCCATACAAATCACATGTACTGTCAGTTGGGTGCTGACAACACTGCCTCCACTTTGACTAAAAACATCTTTTCCCACTTCATCTTGGTCAAATTTCAGTGCTAGAAAAGCTAGTCTTCAAAAATTCACTTTCTTTGCGATCTAAAGACAGACCTTTACAATCTAGTAATTCTAGACCATGTGCATGGTTCTCTAAATCTAGTTAAAAGATGCTCAATATCCTCCATAGAAAACTCACAAGAATGAGCTGTCATTGGCTTAGCCGGAAGATGAGTGACAGAAGGGAGAAACTTTTGAGCCCTGCCTCCTATGCAATCACCTAGGTGTAGCAGGCAGCACTGATAATGGGGGTAAAACTCTGCATATATCTGTCTACACGAGTTGTCCAACTCACATAGATATCCATCTAGAAAAGTTGAGGGTTTAACTAATAGAAAAGTGTCACTGTGTACTTTGTTTCTTCAGTCTCTGTTAACTTATCATTGTTGCTGATCTTATGGGACAGGTATGTTGTATGCCTGGCAGCACTAAAACTTCAAGTATCATGTTTATCAACTGGGTTTTACAATGTTGTTAAGATCATTTTGTACTGGTAATGGTAATGTTCAGTGATGGTATTGAAAATTGATAGACTAAAATCCCTAAAACACAGTTACTAGAAGCCTGCCACAGTGCATGGGATAAATAGAATGTTCTCTGAAATAGCATATTTGGCCAGAAAATATGTATTTTAACATTTAACAAAGATTTAGTGATAAAAATTACATCATACCTTTCAACTAATGCACTTGTCTATATGCCTGTTTTGTTTACTGCATGCATATGCATAAAATATTCTTAAATACAACTGAAGACTATAGGGAGGAGAGGTGATACCTGTAATGATGGTGCAGTCATAGCTGGGTTAATGATGGTGCGGTGATTACCCACTTGTGTTTAACTATCTGCACAGTTCTGTATGAAGAGGGAGTTCTCTTCTTGTAGGGTCCCAACTATTCAATTTTATAATCATACAACTTTAGGAATTTCATCATGCTATGTAAATTCACCATATCATCACTCAGTTTATTACACTCATCCATTATCTATATAATGTAAAAGCATTTATCTATATCTTTTCTATTGTCTCTTGCTTGATTTCATGTTATAGTCTCTGGTTGTTCTGTCTTTTCATCTTTCAAAGACTTGTTCATCAAAGGCATTGTCCAAGCAGTTTAAAAACTTTAAGGATGTGATCACATTACTCCTTACTCTTCTCTCTTCCAGGGTAGACATATTTATGGCTTTTTTAACCTCACTGTAACTCAGCTTCCTTGATTCTCGTTCCATCTTTCTTGCCCTCCTCTGTTTTTTTGCCAAGTAGTTCTTTATTCTTTCACCCTGTGGCAGGCCTAATATTCACTTGTCACTTTGTTAGTTGGATTCTCAAATATTCTAAAAAATATCTCCATAACTTTTTGTTATAGTTAATGAGAACATGAATTTCTAAATGAAAAACTGATGAAACAATTTTCAAGGGTGCTACATTCCCTTTAACTCATGCTGTTCTATTGCTAGGCATATGAGGTACACTAATGAGATGTTTGGTATCTTTTGAATTGTTTTTCTCATAAAAAAATTGATTACTGATGGTTTTTATTACTAATATCTATCATTTTTGAGTGTCACAACTTCACAGCATCTTTGATATCTTCACATAAACTGACCACTGGATGGAAAATATTTAGGCTATAGCATCGGCAAGTATGCCTGGGATACTGTTATAAGTATTGATGGCTTTATATTTCACTTTGAGGCAAAAGTAGGCAATTCAAATATTTCTATCATATACATCCTATTTGCAGTGAACAGGAAGTTCAGTTATGTACCTCTCCTGCTTCTCCTTGTTCCCTAAACCTTTGACAGATATATCCTCTTTGTCAATCTTTCCTTACTCATTCTCTCCATATGTCCAAATCATTTCAACACACACTCTTCTGCTCTCTCAATCACACTTTTTATTTACACACATCTCTCTTACCCTTTCATTACTTACTCGATCAAACCACCTCACACCACATATTGTTCTTAAACATTTCATTTCCAACACATCCACCCTCCTCCATACAACCCTATCTATAGTCCATGCCTTGCAACCATATAATATTGCTGGAACTACTATTCCTTCAAACATACCCATTTTTGCTCTCCAAGACAATGTTCTCCCTTTCCACACACTATTCATCGCTCCAAGAACCTTTGCCCCCTACCTGACCCTGTGACTCACTTCTGCTTCCATGGTTCCATTCGCTGCTAAGTCCACTCCTAGATATCTAAAACACTTCACTTCCTCCAATTTTTCTCCATTCACACTTACAACTCAACCAACTTGTCCCTCAACCCTATTGAACTTAATAACCTTGCTCTTATTCATATTTACTCTCAACTTTCTCCTTTCACACACTTTTCCAAACTCAGTCACCAACTTCTGCAGTTTCTCACCCAAATCAGCCACCAGTGCTGTATCATTGGCAAACAACAATGACTCACTTCCCAGGACCTCTCATCCCCAACAGACTGCATACTCACCCCTCTCTCCAAAACTCCTGTATTAACCTCCCTAACCACTTCATCTATAAACTAATTAAACAACCGTGGGGACATCATACACCCCTGCCACAGACTGCCTTCAATGGGAAGCACTAATTCTCCACTCTTCCTACTCATACACATGCTTTACATCCTTGATAAAAACTTCTCACTGCTTCTAGCTGTTTACCTCCTGCACCAAATACTTTTAAGACCTTCTCCAAAGTATCCCCATCAACCCTATCATATCATTCTTCATTTTCAGATGGTCCAGACACAGAAAATCAAATATGCATTTGTCTACAACAGAACTCACTCTCTTGTAAAAATCTAAGTAGTTCATTATACATGAACTCTTGTCCTTGCAACTGTGGAGTCACTTCCTTAGGCAGTTTTTCCTTTGTAACTAGTCATCCATTTGCTCTTTGATTATCTTCTCCAGTACTTTAAACACCACGTTAGTCAGGAAAACTAGTCTGTAGTTCAGTGAATCTTCTATCTTCATTCTAAAAACAGGTATGATGTTTACCCTCTTCCACTTCAATGGCACTTTACCATTCTCCAGTGAAATGTTGAAATTTTTTTACATGGCCTGTCAGATTCATCTGCACACATCTTCGACATATATGGAGAAATTCCATCAGGATCATTAGCCCTATGTGAATCATTATCATTTAATGTTTATGTCATTTCTAAAATATTTCAATACTTTCTAAGACCTTCTTACCATTCTATCTCTATGGAGTTGGAGCTATAATGTCTCTCACTGTTAAAACACTTTTGAACATGCCATTTAGTTCCAGACATATTTGCACTTCAATCTCTCCAGTTTTTCCCCCTGACTTTCTTGGTGCTATTTGCTGTTTTTTTAACTGACAATTTATTCTTGATTAATTCATGGGAAAGCTTTAGATTTCCTCCTGCCTTGCCCACATTATTCTTTTCTAGATGTCTTGGCTCTTTCTTTCTTATACTGCTATAATTTTTCCTTGCTCTCTGATACTTCACAAATGGAGGCTGGCAGAGGTGCTGCCTACATTTTCTTCACAGCACATCCCTAAACTTCTTTTGTTTTCTGATATCTTTTACTGAACCACACCCTTCTCCATTATAACCTTTCCTCTGTATTTGATGCTAGAGGTATCTATTTTCCTACTCCATCACTGTATATTTCATAGAACCTTCAACAATGCTCTGATTCCTGGCTATTGAACTCCATTTCTTGATTTCTGTTTTTATAGAAAGTTAAGTTCTGTGGATTTTCCACAATTAAATCTCCTCTTTCAGGAGTGATGGCTAGATACTGCTTTAACAGTGAAAGCTGCAAACACTGCATGAGAGCTGCCCTCTGCCAGTGGCCTGTTAAGGCTGAGGCATAAAGGCTAAGAAGCAGCACCCGAGTTCACTAGATATGGAGACTATCGTTGTGGCCACACTCTTAGGGAGCTCCAGGTGGGAATAGGCGTCAGAGATACAGATAGACAGATATTTATTTCTGGTGTAGTGATGGCTGGGTGTTGCTGGTGCAGCAATGGTTGGGTGTTGATGGTGCATAATGGTTGGGCATTGATCTGATGAGGTGATGATGATGGTGCAGTGATGACTGTGCGGTGATATGACAAGGTGAAGATAATTGTACACTGACAGTTGGGTGTTGCTATGGTACCAATGGGAGGGTTAGCACATAACACACATTACATGTCTTGTTTGCTGAATAATATCAATTCTCTCCAGCAATTCTCTCCACCACACATTTCCAATTACTATCAATCTTAGGTTCATCAAGGATCAACCTCAGCCATGCCTCCAGTCTGCTCTTGAATGTTTATGTGGTCACTCAATGCATATTTCATAATTTTCCTTGTAGTACTGCATTAAATAATCTTTCAAGAGTATTTCGGGGATACTAAAAAATTTTGATCTGATACACACCAGGAAATGTGCTGTCAACAACTTAATCTGAAACAAGAACAAGCCTGGGGAAACCATGAGAAGGTCTATTGGGCTTGGTTGTGAATGAGGGGGTTGCAGTTTTAGTGCAATACACATGGCAGTAGAAAGAGAACAGTTGTGAAGAAATGTAACCTTTCTTTGTTCATTCCTGGAACTACCTCTATAACATGTGAAATAGCAAACAAGCATGAAAAAAATTTCTAGTACATTTCTGAGAATTATTCTCAACTTCATAATTCTGTATGTTCCTTGCTGAGATGCTTTTGGATCTAATATAATTCATTTTTTGTTCTAGCTGCTACCATGCACATGTTATCATTTATTTCTCTCTTTTTTTCCTGCCTAACAGTCTCTTGGGGTAATTCATACACTCCAGACTATCAATTTTTCAATGACTATAGCTCCTTTTTCAGGATTGATGGCTAGATGTTGCTTTTGCAGAGACAGCTAGGTGTTTCTGGCACAATGACGGCTGGGTGTTGCTGGTGCAGTATGGCTGGGTGTTCCTGGTGCAGGGATGGCTGGGTGTTGCTAGTGCAGTGATGGCTAGGTGTTGATGGTGATACTATAGTGGCAGTATTGCAACTAATGAGGTTAGAAGGTGCTGTACTATGATAGGCTTGGAATTGGGAAAACTTTCAAATTTCAGTACCTCAGTGAGATACTCTATTTTTCTAGAGTATTCAAGTCTCATCCTGCCTTCTTGTGGTAACCTTGTTATTACATCCTTAAGGATGGAATTAAATGGGGAGGCATTACCCAATTCCATCAAGGCAAAAGTAGTGGTAGTTTTCCTTTTAAGTACACACAATCACTTGAGATGTGCTGTGAATTTAAGTTTTTTGGACAATTTTGGAGCTTCTCTGGAAACACCGCTGGAGTTGCCCTCTGCCAGTGGCCTGTCAAGGGTGAGGCACAAAAGGCTAAGAAGTGGCACTGAAGTTTACCAGTTATGCCAAAGAGTAAAAGAGATGAGCAATTGAGGGTGATGGTGCTGAATGTAAATGGAATAAGTGGTTAAAGAAAAAGGAAGGAGCTTGTGGAGAGGAGTTTAAAAGCTGTAGCTTGGATGCGCTGGGGACTGGTAAAACCCATATCCTTGAACAGGGTGTACAGAGTGAGAATGGAAGTGATGAATGCAGGTTATGGGGGTGCATGGAAGGAGAAGTGGTATGGATGGGAATGAACGAAAATTATCAGGGAAGAGGGAGAAAAGGATGTGTAATTCTGCAATCACTGACACTGAGAAAGGGTGTTACAGAACATGGATGGAATGAATCAAGTAAGGAAAGACTGGAATTGCATAGTATGCATAGATAAGTATAAACGTGTCTGTTAATATGAAAGCTGTGCAAGGTAAGGTTGAAATGAAGAGTTTCTGAAGAAATGTGAATGACTGTATGAATTGTTTTAAGAACAAGAGAAATGTGGTGGTAATACGTGATGTGAATGTGAAAGTGGAATGTGATGTAATCAACGAGATAGTTAGTAAATGGGGAGTGCCTGGAATAAATGAGAATGGAAGTTATCTTGTGGATGTCTGTGCTGAGAGAGGTTTATTTCCTGCAAACACCTTTTTTTCAGCACAAGATGATCCAGAGGTATACACGGTTGAGAAATGATGGAAGAGAAAAGCAAAAGGCTTTGATTGACTGTGTGGCAGTGGGAGAAAGACTGAGAAAGGCTGTGCTAGATGCTAGAGTTGAGAGTATTTTTTGGAAAAACTGAGCATTTTGCAGTTCTTGTGAGGAAGAGGATTACTGAAAAGTGAAGGTATGGAGTAAAGAAAATTGGAGAGGTCAAAGGGTTGGCAACCAGAAGATGAATCAGAAAAAATGCGGAGATCATGAAAGGATCAAAGTCTGGAAGGCCAAGATCAACATCTTGGAACCATTGGAACCATAAAGTGATTGCAAAATGCTAAAGCCTGCCCATTCTTGACAGCATATGAAATTAAGCAGAGGAACCCTAACTTGCTTGAGCATGTCTCAATAAGCAGAGTTCAAAAGTTTCTTCATAATAACTTGGATTTTGTAGTTTTCATATCTGAAGTAAACTCCTAATGACTGACACTTATAAGGATTAATAGTGAAATTATGCAAGAAATACAGTACTTGAGACTGGGAAACATGGGAAACCATGCTGCGGAGTTAAGAGTCAATATCTACTGTATCTGGAAACACTAGAGGGAGGGCATACATGCCTCCCCACTCAGACCTGCACCTGCCACAGTACACAGAAAAGACTAAAACATCCTCCTCCTTTTATGGTCTGGGACTATTTCAGCGACTGTGGTGTTGGCGATTAGGCAATTCTACCCAAGAATGTGAAAACGAACTGGGAAGTATACTTAAATCTACTTACTGACCATTTACTTGTGTAATTTGAGTATGCAAAGACAAAAGTTTTTATGCAAGACAGGGCTCCTTGCCATACTGCTTGGTATGTTACACATTGGCTGAATGATACTCAGATGAATTATATCAAGGACTGGCCAGGAAAAAGCCCTGACCTAAACCAAAGTGAAAACCTGTGGTCCACTGTAAAGCAACGACTATGTGATATGGACATCTTTTGGACCAGAGCTTGAGGCAGCAGTTAAGCATCTACAGGGTAGTTTTTCCCCAGAACTACTCAAGAATCTTGCTGACAGCATTCCCAACAAGCTACAGGACTGCATCAAAAGGAAGGGGAATATAACAAAGTACTAATTATGTTGGTATGTGTTAATCAAATCTTTTAAGTGAGGTAGTGCCAGGAACAGATGAAGAAAGGCCACCTTTGCTCACTTCTATTCTCTAGCTGTAACATGCAATGTACTAAAACCACTGCTCCAAATCCACAACCAGGCCCTAGTTCAGTCCACTGACAGCACATCAACCTCTGTATACCACATTGTTCTAATTCACTCTATATCATAAATGCCTGTCATCATCCTTCAAGTTCAGATCCTGATCACTCAAAATCTTTTCAACTCTTCCTTCCATACATTCATTCATTTATATATTTATCTATTTATCTATTCATCATACTTGGTCGCTTTTTCCCGCATCAGCGAGGTAGTGTCAGGAAACAGATGAAGAACAGCCCATCCACTCATATGCACATATATATATATATATATACATAAATGCCCACACACACTATATATATATATATATATATATATATATATATATATATATATATATTTTTTTTTTTTTTTTTTTTTTTTTTTTTTTTTTTTTTATACTTTGTCGCTGTCTCCCGCGTTTGCGAGGTAGCGCAAGGAAACAGACGAAAGAAATGGCCCAACCCCCCCCCCCCCCCATACACATGTACATACACACGTCCACACACGCAAATATACATACCTACACAGCTTTCCATGGTTTACCCCAGACGCTTCACATGCCTTGCTTCAATCCACTGACAGCACGTCAACCCCTGTATACCACATCGCTCCAATTCACTCTATTCCTTGCCCTCCTTTCACCCTCCTGCATGTTCAGGCCCCGATCACACAAAATCTTTTTCACTCCATCTTTCCACCTCCAATTTGGTCTCCCTCTTCTCCTCGTTCCCTCCACCTCCGACACATATATCCTCTTGGTCAATCTTTCCTCACTCATTCTCTCCATGTGCCCAAACCATTTCAAAACACCCTCTTCTGCTCTCTCAACCACGCTCTTTTCATTTCCACACATCTCTCTCACCCTTACGTTACTTACTCGATCAAACCACCTCACACCACACATTGTCCTCAAACATCTCCTTTCCAGCACATCCATCCTCCTGCGCACAACTCTATCCATAGCCCACGCCTCGCAACCATACAACATTGTTAGAACCACTATTCCTTCAAACATACCCATTTTTGCTTTCCGAGATAATGTTCTCGACTTCCACACATTCTTCAAGGCTCCCAGAATTTTCGCCCCCTCCCCCACCCTATGATCCACTTCTGCTTCCATGGTTCCATCCGCTGCCAGATCCACTCCCAGATATGTAAAACACTTCACTTCCTCCAGTTTTTCTCCATTCAAACTCACCTCCCAATTGACTTGACCCTCAACCCTACTGTACCTAATAACCTTGCTCTTATTCACATTTACTCTTAACTTTCTTCTTTCACACACTTTACCAAACTCAGTCACCAGCTTCTGCAGTTTCTCACATGAATCAGCCACCAGCGCTGTATCATCAGCGAACAACAACTGACTCACTTCCCAAGCTCTCTCATCCCCAACAGACTTCATACTTGCCCCTCTTTCCAAAACTCTTGCATTCACCTCCCTAACAACCCCGTCCATAAACAAATTAAACAACCATGGAGACATCACACACCCCTGCCGCAAACCTACATTCACTGAGAACCAGTCACTTTCCTCTCTTCCTACACGTACACATGCCTTACATCCTCGATATATATATGTATATATATATATATATATATATATATATATATATATATATATATATATATATATATTCTTTTTTTTTCATACTATTCGCCATTTCCCGCGATAGCGAGGTAGCATCAAGAACAGAGGACTGGGCCTTTGAGGGAATATCCTCACCTGGCCCCCTTCTCTGTTACTTCTTTTGGAAAATAAAAAAAAAAAAACACATACACAGACATTTACATACATACACACGCACATATTTATACTTGCTTGCCTTCATCCATTCCTGGTGCTAACCCGCCCCACAGGAAACAGCATTGCTACCCCCAGCTTCAGCGAGGTTGCACCAGGACACAGACAAATAAAGCCACATTTGTTCACACTCAGTCTCTAGCTGTTATGTGTAATGCACTGAACAGCTCCCTATCCACATCCAGGCCCCACAGACCTTTCTATGGTTTACTCCATATGTTTCACATGCCATAGTTCAGTCCACTGATAGCATGTTGATCCCGGTATATCGCATCGTTCCAATTCACTCTTTTCCTTGCATGCCTCTCACCCTCCTGCATGTTCAGTCATATATTCATACATACGTTAGCAAGATACCTTACTATCATTTCTATCATTAACCATTTAGGCTCCAGGGGGTGGTGATACTGTTCCCTGAGGGGCGGGGTAGCACCAGGAATGGATGAAGGCAAACGAGTATAAATATATATATATATGTGTATATGTGAATATGTTGATATCTATAAGTATATGTGTGTGTGTGGGGGTTTATGTATGCATATGTGCATATTAGTGGATGGGCCATTCTTCATCTGTTTCCTGGTGCTACCTTGCTGACACAGGAAACAGCAATTAAGTATAATAATAATGATAATAATAATATCATATATAAATATATATTTATTTTATATTTATTATACTTTGTCGCTGTCTCCCACGTTTGCGAGGTAGCGCAAGGAAACAGACGAAAGAAATGGCCCAACCCCCCCCATACACATGTATATACATACGTCCACACACGCAAATATACATACCTACACAGCTTTCCATGGTTTACCCCAGACGCTTCACATGCCTTGATTCAATCCACTGACAGCACGTCAACCCCGGTATACCACATCGCTCCAATTCACTCTATTCCTTGCGCTCCTTTCACCCTCCTGCATGTTCAGGCCCCGATCACACAAAATCTTTTTCACTCCATCTTTCCACCTCCAATTTGGTCTCCCTCTTCTCCTTGTTCCCTCCACCTCCGACACATATATCCTCTTGGTCAATCTTTCCTCACTCATCTTCTCCATGTGCCCAAACCACTTCAAAACACCCTCTTCTGCTCTCTCAACCACGCTCTTTTTATTTCCACACATCTCTCTTACCCTTACGTTACTCACTCGATCAAACCACCTCACACCACACATTGTCCTCAAACATCTCATTTCCAGCACATCCATCCTCCTGCGCACAACTCTATCCATAGCCCATGCCTCGCAACCTTACAACATTTTTGGAACCACTATTCCTTCAAACATACCCATTTTTGCTTTCCGAGATAATGTTCTCGACTTCCACACATTCTTCAAGGCCCCCAGGATTTTCGCCCCCTCCCCCACCCTATGATCCACTTCCGCTTCCATGGTTCCATGGAACCATATATATATATATATATATATATATATATATATATTATATATATATATATATATATATATATATATATATATATATTTATATTATCTTTATTATACTTTGTCGCTGTCTCCCGCGTTTGCGAGGTAGCGCAAGGAAACAGACGAAAGAAATGGCCCAACCCCCCCCCATACACATGTATATACATACGTCCACACACGCAAATATACATACCTACACAGCCCTCCATGGTTTACCCCAGACGCTTCACATGCCTTGATTCAATCCACTGACAGCACGTCAACCCCGGTATACCACATCGATCCAATTCACTCTATTCCTTGCCCTCCTTTCACCCTCCTGCATGTTCAGGCCCCGATCACACAAAATCTTTTTCACTCCATCTTTCCACCTCCAATTTGGTCTCCCTCTTCTCCTCGTTCCCTCCACCTCTGACACATATATCCTCTTGGTCAATCTTTCCTCACTCATCCTCTCCATGTGCCCAAACCACTTCAAAACACCCTCTTCTGCTCTCTCAACCACGCTCTTTTTATTTCCACACATCTCTCTTACCCTTACGTTACTCACTCGATCAAACCACCTCACACCACACATTGTCCTCAAACATCTCATTTCCAGCACATCCATCCTCCTGCGCACAGCTCTATCCATAGCCCACGCCTCGCAACCATACAACATTGTTGGAACCACTATTCCTTCAAACATACCCATTTTTGCTTTCCGAGATAATGTTCTCGACTTCCACACATTCTTCAAGGCCCCCAGAATTTTCGCCCCCTCCCCCACCCTATGATCCACTTCCGCTTCCATGGTTCCATCCGCTGCCAGATCCACTCCCAGATATGTAAAACACTTCACTTCCTCCAGTTTTTCTCCATTCAAACTCACCTCCCAATTGACTTGACCCTCAACCCTACTGTACCTAATAACCTTGCTCTTATTCACATTCACTCTTAACTTTCTTCTTCCACACACTTTACCAAACTCAGTCACCAGCTTCTGCAGTTTCTCACATGAATCAGCCACCAGCGCTGTATCATCAGCGAACAACAACTGACTCACTTCCCAAGCTCTCTCATCCCCAACAGACTTCATACTTGCCCCTCTTTCCAAAACTCTTGCATTTACCTCCCTAACAACCCCATCCATAAACAAATTAAACAACCATGGAGACATCACACACCCCTGCCGCAAACCTACATTCACTGAGAACCAATCACTTTCCTCTCTCCCTACACGTACACATGCCTTACATCCTCGATAAAAACTTTTCACTGCTTCTAACAACTTTCCTCCCACACCATATATTCTTAATACCTTCCACAGAGCATCTCTATCAACTCTATCATATGCCTTCTCCAGATCCATAAATGCTACATACAAATCCATTTGCTTTTCTAAGTATTTCTCACATATATTCTTCAAAGCAAACACCTGATCCACACATCCTCTACCACTTCTGAAACCACACTGCTCTTCCCCAATCTGATGCTCTGTACATGTCTTCACCCTCTCAATCAATACCCTCCCATATAATTTACCAGGAATACTCAACAAACTTATACCTCTGTAATTTGAGCACTCACTCTTATCCCCTTTGCCTTTGTACAATGGCACTATGCACGCATTCCGCCAATTCTCAGGCACCTCACCATGAGTCATACATACATTAAATAACCTTACCAACCAGTCAACAATACATATATCATTCATTTTATCTATTATACTTTGTCGCTGTCTCCCGGGTTAGCGAGGTAGCACTAGTTGGTCCAACAATGTTGCATGGTTGCGAGGCGTGGGCTATGGATAGAGTTGTGTGCAGGAGGGTGGATGTGCTGGAAATGAGATGTTTGAGGACAATATGTGGTGTGAGGTGGTTTGATTGAGTAAGTAATGTAAGGGTAAGAGAGATGTGTGGAAATAAAAAGAGTGTGGTTGAGAGAGCAGAAGAGGGTGTTTTGAAATGGTTTGGTCATATGGAGAGAATGAGTGAGGAAAGACTGACCAAGAGGATATATGTCAGAGGTGGAGGGAACGAGAAGTGGGAGACCAAATTGGAGGTGGAAAGATGGAGTGAAAAAGATTTTGAGTGATCAGGGGCCTGAACATGCAGGAGGGTGATAGGCGTGCAAGGAATAGAGTGAATTGGAACGATGTGGTATACCGGGGTCGACGTGCTGTCAATCGATTGAACCAGGGCATGTGAAGCGTCTGGGGTAAACCATGGAAAGTTCTGAGGGGCCTGGATGTGGCAAGGGAGCTGTGGTTTCGGTGCATTATTACATGACAGCTAGAGATTGAGTGTGAACGAATGGGGCCTTTGTTGTCTTTTCCTAGCGCTACCTCGCACACATGAGGGGGGAAGGGGTTGTTATTCCATGTGTGGCGGGGTGGCAATGGGAATAAATAAAGGCAGACAGTATGAATTATGTACATGTGTATATATGTAGATGTCTGTGTGTGTATATATATGTGTACATTGAGATGTATAGGTATGTATATTTGCATGTGTGGATGTGTATGTATATACATGTGTATGTGGGTGGGTTGGGCCATTCTTTCGTCTGTTTCCTTGTGCTACCTTCGCTAATGCAGGAGACAGCGACAAAGCAAAATAAAATAAATAAAATATATATATATACATATATATATATATATATATATATATATATATATATATATATATATATATATATATATATATATACTGAAGCCTAAAATGGTTAATGATAGTAAGGCAATGGTTGGCTGTCTATGATAGTGATAGTTAGGAGATGGTTAGCTAATGATTATTTCACGATGGTGCATTGGTCGTAAAAGAGAGATGGCAAGGTGTTGATGATGAAGAATGAATTATGTAATTTAACGGTTCAGAGCTGGTAGTGATAGGATTTTCATGAGAAAATACGTAGGCTGATGATGAGAAGCTCCTGGAGAAGGTTTGGTAACAGTAGGTGTTTGGTGACTCTGTGGAGGTGATAATTAGCAGTGAGATTAATTTCCTAGGCATGCTGTGGGTGATGTATCCCAAAATCACCTGCTAGCATTAGACAAAATCACACAACAGATGGGGACGCTCACGTCTAATGATGCTGCATCATCATCCTTGACTGGTGTCTTGCTGTTGCCCGACATGTTGACAAACTTGCTTAGGTGCTCGAAGTGTTTGGTCATGTCTGTTGCCAGTACCATGTCGATGATGCTCTTGCGAACATGCTTGTAAGTGTCTCGATCCAGGGCTGCAACGTGCAATTGCAGGGCATGCATCAGGGTATTGCTAAGTGAAGGGTGAGTGCATATGTTGATATTAAAGTTACTATCTTATTCTATAAAATTCTATATACTTACATAACCTGGACATACAAAGCAACAAGAAATTAAGGTGTAAAATGTCTTAAGTGTCCATCTTGACATAAAGCTCTTGATTCAATGTGTGCTTGGAGCAAAACTCCTGAAGAAAACATTAGTGACCTTATCCCAAAATAGCTCCTTGTTTAAGGTATTTTTCCATCAAACCATCAGTGTCTAATGAAGCTAAGTCCACAACTTTTTTCTAGTTCTTTAAGCCCAAGCATTATTCTTCTACTACTGAATAAAAACATGTTAGGTCAGGTAAATCACAAATGACTTATGGTCATCTTATCCAAAGATGACTGACGAGACACAGTGATGACAAAAACTCTGGAGTTGTTGAGGGTGATCAAAACACAATAAAATTCCACTGGCTAACTAAATACAGTGAAGTGAAACAAGGAAGAAAGGAAAGATAGAAAAAAACATATAAAAAGATAGTTCATCATATGGCTGATGAAAAATCAATTACAGAAGGTTGAACATAGGTGCTGAAGAGGATTGTAATGTTGGAAAAACTGAACTGCAGACAGTTAATCAAGAGAAATCAGGTGTAAATATCTAAGCAAGAGAGCTAGACATGCAGAATGCCAATCATGGGAGTCATAGATGAATAAATGACCGATCAAAAGTACCACAAATCAGCAGAAAGCATATCACAAGAAATAGAGATGTAAAATGATGATCAAGACTAACAATGATGAGTAGAAGGATGATCAAGAGAAACAGAAATGTACTGAGGGCTGACCAAGAGAAATGAAGATATACAAATTATAAGAGTTATGTAAAGGGATGATGAGAAGAAAACATTAGTATAATTGACTGATTAAGAGGTATGACATGGTTAAGGTTTATCAAGAGGACTAAAGAGCTGGATGAAGTTGATCAAGAAAAGGATGTTTAGATGGCTGAGAAGAGAAGTTCAGAGGAGCTGATCATGACAGTAAAAGGTGCACAATATTGATAAAACAATGCAAACAAGAAGAGTAAAGGTCTAAACAAGAGAAAAATTATTTTAATGGTTCAACAGGAAAACTAAAGAAAAATTGAATACTGATTCAGAGACCAAAGGAAAGGCAGATGAATACCTACTCTGGTCAGAGAGAATTCAGTTTCATGAAAGATAACAAAGACCAATGTAACTATTGTTACCCAAGAGGACATCAAAGCTTCTTGTCACCTAATATATCTATCATCACAGTCTAATTGGTAAACATTCTTTTTCTAAGAGCTGACATGGCATGAGCAAAAGCATGAAAAAGAAATGTGTATAAGGAAGAGATCAATTTGGGTTACTTAGATGTTTGTAGACTTGACTTTAATGAAAGAATTATTACTGGGAGAGTGAATGCCAATTATGGCAAAGAATTCCATAGCTTCACAATATGAGGAATGGGTCAATCGTCATGTCACCAGTCATCAGAACAAAACTATAGGAAGTACTAAACAGATCCATGTCATAAGTCTAGGTCTATGGAACTGGAACACACACAGACAGCCCAAAAGATGTAATTGAAAAAACATTATACCTACAGAAAAGACAGAGGGATGCAAGATCTTGGTGGATGGAAAAGGATGAAGGCAGACACGTGATAGCAGGAGAGTTAGTAAGACAAAAGGCTTCTCATTCCAGTATGCCCAAGAAAGAGACTGAAGAGCCAACCCATTCATGCAAAATGTACTTGATACTGGGGAGAACAAGATCCCTGTAAAAAAGGAATAGCTGGGAATCTATGAGGCTCTTTCCAAAATTCCCAGCTTTTGGCATGATCTTGTGATGTTCAGTAACTGGGAGTTGCCAGAACTGAGTAGATTATATGGTTATGCCCAAGATGTTCATTTTATTGGAGGACTGAATTGCAGTGTTTTGATATGTAATGAGAGAGAGAGAGAGAGAGAGAGAGAGAGAGAGAGAGAGAGAGAGAGAGAGAGAGAGAGAGAGAGAGAGAGAGAGAGAGAGAGAGAGAGAGAGAGAGAGAGAGAGAGAGAGAGAGAGAGAGAGAGAGAGAGAGAGAGAGAGAGAGAGAGAGAGAGAGAGAGAGAGAGAGAGAGCAAAACAGCCAGTAGGCAACAAGACAGAACTCTAAGGGACAATACTGTTAAGATAAGATGTCACTTCAACACCTAGTACTGAGACTAATAAGAAAACAAAGAGAAACAGAAAATTCAATGGAAGGAAGTTTAGTTTGCAAAGTGTTGTTCAAAACCCTTTCAAAAGCTTTAGAGATGTTGACACCCCCCCCCCCCCCCCTCTTCCTCTCTCTCTCTTCTTAAAAAAAATTCCTATAATCCCTATGAAAGGAGGGCAACAGGTGGGCCACAAAAGAGAGATCACCGGTAAACCTTGCACTGCAAAAGCCACACTGGTGATCTGAATGAATGTTAATGAAATTCTAAGAGGTAATGAATGAGAGTAGAGGAAGGTTTGGGAGCAATATTGTGAGTGGTTTAAATGATCTCCTTTCTAAAGGATGGGCTTAACAAAGGTATGCATCCAAAAAGGAAAGCTTGGGTTTTTATAAAGTGATGAAACAACCAAGCTGAGAGGTACATTCCTTTGGGATGTGAGAAGGTAAGCATGTGGTTTACATGCCTTGTTTATCCATAGTTGGAAGAGACTCAGAAGACCATCTTGCATGAATGAAATACAAAGAATGCATGGGTTCATTAGGAGGGGGTTGGAGAGGAACAAAAGGTGGAATCATCCAAAGTAAAGGTAAAGGAACATAAGATGTTGATATGAGCAGCTTTGCTATATTTTGGTCAAAACTGAAAAGATGAGGAAAGGTTGAATTACAGTTCCTGGAGAGGCTTTCAATTAAGGTGAGAAAGATTTATCATGCTAAAGTGCATTTATTTCCTAATCCTATAATGGTAAGTTTTCAAACTTGAAAAGCTATTTCTCTCTGAAATGATGTCACGTGAGAAGGAGAGATTTCCAGGATAATCTTTAGGAAAATCATGGTCAGACACATTTAAGCCTTAAAATTTTTGCTGAGGAAGTGCTTGCCTGTGATCATGACAGTCCACTTGCTTCAATGACCACTACTGGAATGACATCATCAACCTATTCTCTTTCAGCTGTTTAGAATTAACAATTTGCAAATTGCATGTGCCAAACCAAAGGCAGTCACAATAGGTCATTTTTATGCAAAGAGAAGGAAAGGCAGGAAAGGGTAAGGTAGGTCAGGATAAGATAATAAAAAAGGCTAGTGGAACACACCCTTAGAGAGAAAAGGTTCCTCACTTTTCAAATCAACAATTCTCTTATCTGTGGTCTGTCCAGCAAGCATGAAAGCATACCCACAAGAGGAAAAGGTTCCTCAATTTCCAAATCAACAATTCTCTTCTCTGTGGTCTGTCCAACAAGCATGAAAGAATATCCACAAGAAGGAGGGTTTAGAGAAAAAACATTTACATAAAACTAAGTCTAAAAGTGAAAATAAACAACTGTACTCGTGATTTGGAGACATTTGGATACAACTCTCCTGAAGAAGGATTTTCCAGAGCTACACATCGTTGACCCATGATGTCTACACAAAGGCACCATCTAACAAAGGTGGAAGATGAGTGTCAAACACCCCTTAACTTGGATTCCTCCAATGAAAGGTTCCTAAGGAAGGCTAAGTTAGAGGACATATTTCTTCCATCGTGTGCTCAAGCATAAGGTATCAGTTGGGCCAGAAAAAATGAACTTTTTAATCCAAGTAGGGCACACAAAGAAGGTCCCTGGATGCTCTCTGGTGAAGTCCAACAGATATTTTGGATGTTTTGTTGGACATACTGTGTGATGCTTACTTGATGAAGTTTTCCATGAGAGGAATGACCACAGGGTTACTTCCAAATTTGATGCATTCATTCTTAGCCAGAAATCTAAGGTCTGGTTTTATTTAAACCCAAATAAGATTGTCATTAAAAAAAAGAGGATTCTTGTGTCTGGATGTAGAATGTAATTCACAAACTTTCCTCCCAGGGCCAAAACTAAAAGAAAAAGAATTTGAAAAAAATAATGAGCTAAACCATCAGAAAAAATTATACAGGTACACTACCAATTTTCCAGCACTCCTGGTTCCAAAGCCTGGCCGGATTAACCATTTTGCTGGACCAACCGTGGTCACGTAATGATAATTCATCAACACACCTCTAACCCACTAATCATACATCTCCCATGTTTCTAAAGTATACCTTGGACTGCTAGAAATTTCAATTAAACTAATATTAAATATTTGAGCACCCTTAAGATGGTAAGTCTGTCATTAGATTGTTTGAATCCTGTGGGGTCTTCTTCATCTTCAGTTGTTAGTGTTTTCCTAGGTAAGTATCACCAGAATAATGCAGATTCGTCTGCATTATACACCTGTTCAGAAGTGAGGTGCTCGTCCGCTACGAGTTTTGCAAATTCGTCCACATAATCAGCAGCTCCTTCGTGGTTTGCAGACTACTTTTCTCCACACACTTTATTCATGGAAATTCCATGATGTTTCATGAATCTTTGAAGCCATCCTTCACTATAGTCATGCTCATGTTGTAATCTAGGTTCTTTGTGGAACACCTTAGCCTGGTCCATTATCGTGCTACCTCACATGTCCACTCCATCACTCCAACGCTGTCGAAACCATTCCATCATCACTCGATCATACTCAGTACTCTTACCATCTTTCATATTTTCTAATCATCATTTGCTTCTTGGAATCGCTGTCTGCATAGAAATTCACTATTTTCTCCCTTTGCTTCTTTATATCATAAACAGTTGATGAACCAATACTATAGATGTCATACAGCTGATGCACCGAAACATCAAGGTCCATTTTTTCAACTGCTCTACTTTATCTTGGACTGATATGGATTGGTGTTTATATTTGACACCATGACTGATACTCTCATATGCCATAGCTAAGGTTAAATCTAAGCAAAATAAGCTAAGAATATCAAAGAATTGCAGTATCACCACCAAGTGCAGTGTAAAGAATGTAAATAAGCGTGCCCTACACACAATGCCATCTCTGGCCACCTAGTAAACTAATTTGGTGGCCACATTAATTTCAAGTTCCCTCACGTAATTTTTCCAGACTAAAGGGGGTCCCGAACCATCAGTTGCCGGAAATTCCTTGGTGTACCTGTACAAGGTCTTAGACTTCTGAAAGCTCCTGCTTGGGCTGTGGTGGGGAAGCGACCAGTCTCCTCAGAATGATAGACAGAAGAGGTTTATCCCAAATTGGGAGAGACTGATACTCAAAAGTAAGAAAAATATTCAGAAAATTATATTAGATATCTTTGTGTGAACCTAGTCCACTGTTTAGTAAAGAGTGGAGAGAGTAAGCATAACATGTCTGACAGAATGACAGGAGTTGGGGGGCACACTGGCTGCCCAATGAACCCCCTCTCCCCTTTTCTTTTTGTATTTCAAGTTCTAAAAGATGTAAAAGAAAAAGCAGTCAAGCAAGATGTGCTCATCCTCCCTGAAGGAGCAGGCTTGGATATCTAAATGTGTGTAGGTGTTACCAAGATGAAAAGAAAGGAGAGACAGACAGTATATTGGAGGAAAGGAACTTTGATGTCTTGGTTCTGAGAGAAACAAAGCTCAAGGGTAACATTTCATTTTTAAGTTGAAGGCTTCACTCACAGAAGTCCACATCAAGGCTGGGCCTCAATTGAAATATAGAGCGAATTATGAAACGGAAAAAGAAAAGACGAGGGAAAGCATCAACAAATCTTGGAGGAAGAGAAAGACCTGTCTTTTGAAATGTGCCAAGTCACAGTTATTGGGAAAAATATGAGGAGGTAGAGTTCCAAAGCTTTAATGTGTAGGGAAAGAAGCAGGTATCAAAGCAGCCCACCCTTGAGTTGCCAATGGCCACACAATAATCATGTGAAGCAGCAACTTGCCAAGTATTGTGTGGTGTAGCTAGTGGTGGGAGCACACAAGCAGCCAGTTCTCGGGAGCAGAAACCAAATGAATATCTGCAGAAGAAGGAAAGTGAACCAACATTCCAGCATTGGGCAAGGGACTAAAATCTGGAAGTTAGCCTGGGAAAGTCTATAAGTTGGATCGCTTTTGACACAACCCTGTCAAGTAAGCATACAGAGCTAGAACCACCCCAAATAAGAGAGCAGTTCTCCATACAATGATGAATCAATCCCTTGTATAAACAGAGCACTGTTCAGAAGAAAAGAAGTTTCAACATCAAAACAGGACAACCAATTCCTTAGAGGCAGACTTAGCTTTTCCTGTAATGTGGGGTTTCCAAGAAAGAGTAGATATTACAGTAATACCAAGTATATTCACTGAGTTTAAGGGCTGGAATTACAGAACAGTCAAAGGAGGGACAAGAGTTGTGAGGAGTTTTTGAAAGAGAGATGGGTAAAAATTGGGTCTTACAGGCATTAAACTTAACAAGATTTTGTCTACCCCACTGAGATATCCTGTCTGAGTTTATTGAGGAAACTGTGTCAAGACAAGATGCAGATCGAGAGAAGAGGGAGCAGAACTGAAGGACGTGGATGAATGCAGTGTTGAGCCATCAGCATATGAATGCATTGGATAATTTGTGGAGGAGAGGAAATCGTTGAAAAAAGGAGTAAAAGTGTAAGGGACAAGACAGAACCTTGAGGGACACTACAGTAGATGGAGAAAAGGGGGTAGGCTGATCCATCAACAACACATAGACATATCAACTGGAGAGGAAGCTAGATATGAAGGAGCAAAATGAGATAGGGAAGCCAAAAGAGGAGAGCTTAGAGATGAGACACAAATGCCACACCCTGTCAAAAGCCTTAGATATATCAAGGGCAACTATACATGACTCCCCAAAATTTTTCAAGGATGATGACCAGACATTAGTAAGACAAGAAAGAATATCACCAGTAGATCTTGCCTTATGGAAGCCATACTGGTGATCAGAGAGAAGACTGTGATTTTCAAGGTGTTTAAGGCTATGGGGGTTGAGGAAGGATTCAAAGACTTTGAAGGATGGTTTGGAAATGTCATATGAATAAAGTCAGGGGTTGGTGTAAGAGCAAGAGCAAAAGAAGGAACAGAAATCATGTAGGAGTTCTGGGAATGTAAGGAGTAGAGGAAGTGAACTCCAGAAAGATATGGGTAAAGATGAAAGAGAGCTGCAAGAGATGAGTGATTATTAGTGTTTACACATCTGGCTATGAGCAGAAGGGTGATGAACGGTAAGTGTTTTGAAGGCAACTGATTGAGGGTATCAGCAATTTGATGCTAAAGATTGGGTAATTATGGGCGATTTGAATGCAAGAAAGAGTAATGTGGCATTTGAAGTTAGAATAAAGGAACATAAGGAATCAGTGTGGTGAACAGGAATATTGAACAGCTTGTTGGGTTGTGCTAAAAAAGGCCTAATGACTGGGAATACCTGGTTTAAATATATATATATATATATATATATATATATATATATATATATATATATATATATATATATATATATATATTATCCCTAGGGATAGGGGAGAAAGAATACTTCCCACGTATTCCCTGCGTGTCGTAGAAGGAGACTACAAGGGGAGGGAGCGGGTGGCTGGAAATCCTCCCCTCTCGTTTTTTTCAATTTTCCAAAAGAAGGAACAGAGAAGGGGGCCAGGTGAGGATATTCCCTCAAAGGCCCAGTCCTCTGTTCTTAATGCTACCTCGCTAACGCGGGAAATGGCGAATAGGCCCCGATCACTAAAAATCTTTTTCACTCCATCTTTCCACCTCCAATTTGGTCTCCCACTTCTCCTTGTTCCCTCCACCTCCGACACATATATCCTCTTGGTCAATCTTTCCTCACTCATTCTCTCCATGTGCCCAAACCATTTCAAAACACCCTCTTCTGCTCTCTCAACCACACTCTTTTTATTTCCACACATCTCTCTTATCCTTACATTACTTACTCGATCAAACCAACTCACACCACATATTGTCCTCAAACATCTCATTTCCAGCACATCCACCCTCCTCCGCACAACTCTATCCATAGCCCACGCCTCGCAACCATACAACATTGTTGGAACCACTATTCCTTCAAACATACCCATTTTTGCTTTCCGAGATAATGTTCTCGACTTCCAAACATTCTTCAAGGCTCCCAGGATTTTCGCCCAATCCCCCACCCTATAATCCACTTCCGCTTCCATGGTTCCATCCGCTGCCAGATCCTCTAAAACACTTTACTTCCTCCAGTTTTTCTCCATTCAAACTTACCTCCCAATTGACTTGACCATCAACCCTACTGTACCTAATAACCTTGCTCTTATTCACATTTACTCTTAACTTTCTTCTTTCACACACTTTACCAAACTCAGTCACCAGCTTCTGCAGTAAAATCTTTGCGGAAGATGAAAGCCTGTAAGGCAGCAGGATTGGATGGTATTGCAGTGGAATTTATTAAAAAAGGGGGTGATTGTATTGTTGACTGGTTGGTAAGGTTATTTAATGTATGTATGATTCATGGTGAGGTGCCTGAGGATTGGTGGAATGCTTGCTAAGCGCCATTGTACAAAGGCAAAGGGGATAAGAGTGAGTGCTCAAATTACAGAGATATAAGTTTGTTGAGTATTCCTGGTAAATGATATGGGAGGGTATTGATTGAGAGGGTGAAGGCATGTACAGAGCATCAGATTGGGGAAGAGCAGTGTGGTTTCAGAAGTGGTAGAGGATGTGTTGACCAGGTGTTTGCTTTGAAGAATGTATGTGAGAAATACTTAGAAAAACAAATGGATTTGTATGTAGCATTTATGGATCTGGAGAAGGAATATGATAGAGTTGATAGAGATGCTCTGTGGAAGGTTTTAAGAATATATGGTGTGGGAGGCAAGTTGTTAGAAGCAGTGAAAAGTTTTTATCGAGGATGTAAGGCATGTGTACGTGTAGGAAGAGAGGAAAGTGATTGGTTCTCAGTGAATGTAGGTTTGTGGCAGGGGTGTGTGATGTCCCCATGGTTGTTTAATTTGTTTATGGATGGGGTTGTTAGGGAGGTGAATGCAAGAGTTTTTGGAAAGAGGGGCAAGTATGCAGTCTGTTGTGGATGAGAGAGCTTGGGAAGTGAGTCAGTTGTTGTTTGCTGATGATACAGCGCTGGTGGCTGATTCATGTAAGAAACTGCAGAAGCTGGTGACTGAGTTTGGTAAAGTGTGTGAAAGAAGAAAGTTAAGAGTAAATGTGAATAAGAGCAAAGTTATTAGGTACAGTAGGGTTGAGGGTCAAGTCAATTGGGAGGTAAGTTTGAATGGAGAAAAACTGGAGGAAGTAAAGTGTTTTAGATATCTGGGAGTGGATCTGGCGGCGGATGGAACCATGGAAGCGGAAGAGAATCATAGGGTGGGGAGGGGGCGAAAATTCTGGGAGCATTGAAGAATGTTTGGAAGTCGAGAACATTATCTCGGAAAGCAAAAATGGGTATGTTTGAAGGAATAGTGGTTCCAACAATGTTGTATGGTTGCGAGGCGTGGGCTATGGATAGGGTTGTGCGCAGGAAGGTGGATGTGCTGGAAATGAGATGTTTGAGGAGAATATGTGGTGTGAGGTGGTTTGATCGAGTAAGTAATGTAAGGGTAAGAGAGATGTGTGGAAATAAAAAGAGTGTAGTTGAGAGAGCAGAAGAGGGTATTTTGAAATGGTTTGGTCACATGGAGAGAATGAGTGAGGAAAGATTGACCAAGAGTATATATGTGTCAGAGGTGGAGGGAATGAGCAGAAGTGGGAGACCTAATTGGAGGGGGAAAGATGGAGTGAAAAAGATTTTGAGTGATCGGGGCCTGAACATGCAGGAGGGTGAAAGGCGTGCAAGGAATAGAGTGAATTGGAACGATGTGGTATACCAGGGTCGACGTGCTGTCAATGGATTGAACCAGGGGATGTGAAGCATCTGGGGTAAACCATGGAAAGTTGTGTGGGGCCTGGATGTGGAAAGGGAGCTGTGGTTTCGGTGCATTATTACATGACAGCTAGAGACTGAGTGTGAACAAATGGGGCCTTTGTTGTCTTTTCCTAGCGCTACCTCGCACACATGAGGGTTGAGGGGGTTGTTATTCCATGTGTGGCGGGGTGGCGATGGGAACAAATAAAGGCAGACAGTATGAATTATGTACATGTGTATATATGCATATGTCTCTGTGTGTATATATATGTGTACATTGAGATGTATAGGTATGTATATTTGCGTGTGTGGACGTGAATGTATGTACATGTGTATGTGGGTGGGTTGGGCCATTCTTTCGTCTGTTTCCTTGCGCTACCTCGCTAACGTGGGAGACAGCGACAAAGCAAAATAAAAAAAAAATAATAATATATATGTATATTATTCCTGGGGAAAGGGGAGAAAGAATACTTCCCACGTATTCCCTGCGTGTCGTAGAAGGTGACTAAAAGGGGAGGGAGCAGGTGGCTGGAAATCCTCCCCTCTCGTTTTTTTCAATTTTCCAAAACAAGGAACAGAGAAGGGGGCCAGGAGAGGATATTCCCTCAAAGGCCAGTCCTCTGTTATTAACACTACCTCGCTAAAGCGGGAAATGGCAAATAGTACGAAAGAAAAAGAAAGATGTGGCCTTTGTTGTCTTGTTCTAGCACTATCTCGCGCACATGCGGGGGGAAGGGGTTGTTATTTCGTGTGTGGCGGGGTGGCGATAGGAATGAATAAAGGCAGACAGTATGAATTATGTACATGTGTATATATGTATATGTCTGTGTGTGTATATATATGTATACATTGAGATGTATAGGTATGTATATTTGCGTGTGTGGACGTGTATGTATATACATGTGTATGTGGGTGAGTTGGGCCATTCTTTCGTCTGTTTCCTTACGCTACATCGCTAACGCGGGAGACAGTGACAAAGCAAAATAAATATATGTATATGGTTGCGAGGCGTGGGCTATGGATAGAGTTGTGCGCAGGAGGGTGGATGTGCTGGAAATGAGATGTTTGAGGACAACATGTGGTGTGAGGTGGTTTGATCGAGTAAGTAATAATAGGGTAAGAGAGATGTCTGGAAATAAAAAGAGTGTGGTTGAGAGAGCAGAAGAGGGTGTTTTCAAATGGCTTGGGCACATGGAGAGAATGAGTGAGGAAAGATTGACCAAGAGGATATACGTGTCGGAGGTGGAGGGAACGAGGAGAAGTGGGAGACCAAATTGGAGGTGGAAAGATGGAGTGAAAAAGATTTTGAGTGATCGGGGCCTGAACATGCAGGAGGGTGAAAGGCTGGCAAGGAATAGAGTGGATTGGATCGATGTGGTATACCGGGGTCGACGTGCTGTCAATGGATTGAATCAGGGCATGTGAAGCGTCTTGGGTAAACCATGGAATGTTCTGTGGGGCCTGGATGTGGAAAGGGAGCTGTGGTTTTGGGCATTATTGCATGACAGCTAGAGACTGAGTGTGAACGAATGGGGCCTTTGTTGTCCTTTCCTAACGCTACCTCACACACATGAGGGGGAAGGGGATGTTATTCCATGTGTGGTGAGGTGGCGATGGGAATGAATAAAGGCAGACAGTGTGAATTGTGTGCATGTGTATATATGTATGTGTCTGTGTGTGTATATATGTGTGTACATTGAGATGTATGGGTATGTATATTTGCGTGTGTGGACGTGTATGTATATACATGTGTATGGGGGTGGGTTGGGCCATTTCTTTCGTCTGTTTCCTTGCGCCACCTCGCAAACGCGGGAGACAGCAACAAAGCAAAATAAATAAAAATAAATAAATAAATATACATACATATATGTATATATATATATATATGGATTTGTATGTAGCATTTATGGATCTGGAGAAGGCATATGATAGAGCTGATAGAGATGCTCTGTGGAAGGTATTAAGAATATATGGTGTGGGAGGCAAGTTGTTAGAAGCAGTGAAAAGTTTTTATCGAGGATGTAAGGCATGTGTACGTGTAGGAAGAGAGGAAAGTGATTGGTTCTCAGTGAATGTAGGTTTGCGGCAGGGGTGTGTGATGTCTCCATGGTTGTTTAATTTGTTTATGGATGGGGTTGTTAGGGAGGTGAATGCAAGAGTTTTGGAAAGAGGGGCAAGTATGAAGTCTATTGGGGATGAGAGAGCTTGGGAAGTGAGTCAGTTGTTGTTCGCTGATGATACAGCGCTGGTGGCTGATTCATGTGAGAAACTGCAGAAGCTGGTGACTGAGTTTGGTAAAGTGTGTGAAAGAAGAAAGTTAAGAGTAAATGTGAATAAGAGCAAGGTTATTAGGTACAGTAGGGTTGAGGGTCAAGTCAATTGGGAAGTAAGTTTGAATGGAGAAAAACTGGAGGAAGTAAAGTGTTTTAGATATCTGGGAGTGGATCTGGCAGCGGATGGAACCATGGAAGCGGAAGTGGATCATAGGGTGGGGGAGGGGGCGAAAATCCTGGGAGCCTTGAAGAATGTTTGGAAGTCGAGAACATTATCTCGGAAAGCAAAAATGGGTATGTTTGAAGGAATAGTGGTTCCAACAATGTTGTATGGTTGCAAGGCGTGGGCTATGGATAGAGTTGTGCGCAGGAGGATGGATGTGCTGCAAATGAGATGTTTGAGTACAATGTGTGGTGTGAGGTGGTTTGATCGAGTAAGTAACGTAACGGTAAGAGAGATGTGTGGAAATAAAAAGAGCGTGGTTGAGAGAGCAGAAGAGGGTGTTTTGAAATGGTTTGGGCACATGGAGAGAATGAGTGAGGAAAGATTGACCAAGAGGATATATGTGTCGGAGGTGGAGGGAACAAGGAGAAGTGGGAGACCAAATTGGAGGTGGAAAGATGGAGTGAAAAAGATTTTGTGTGATTGGGGCCTGAACATGCAGGAGGGTGAAAGGAGGGCAAGGAATAGAGTGAATTGGATCGATGTGGTATACCAGGGTTGACGTGCTGTCAGCGGATTGAATCAGGGCATGTGAAGCGTCTGGGGTAAACCATGGAAAGCTGTGTATGTATATTTGCATGTGTGGACGCATGTATATACATGTGTATGGGGGTGGGTTGGGCCATTTCTTTCGTCTGTTTCCTTGCGCTACCTCGTAAATGCGGGAGACAGCGACAAAGCAACAAAAAAAGAAAAAAAATATATATATATATATATATATATATATATAGTATATTTGAGCGGGTAGGAAAGTTGAAAATTGCACGTTGAGCATCCCTAATCCAAAAATCCGAAATCCTAAATGCTTCAAATTCCGAAACTTTTTAAGCAGCGACATGAAGTTCCATGTCGAAAATTAAAAATATGATCTCACTTGCCCATGCAGGGCTCTGACGCTCTATTGGTGCCAAACAACCACAGAATGTCCACATGGGCAGCTGAGGTTGTGACATCTTAGCCTTCTGATGGTTCAGTGTTACTTAAGCTTTGTTTCTTGTGCAATATTAAAAATATTTCATACGTTATCTTCAGACAATGTGTATAAGTCGTATATGAAGCATATATGGATTCTGTGTTTAAACTTGAGTCCCATCCCCAAGATATCTCATTATCTACTATCCATCATGACAAATGTGTAAAATAGGATGGTATGGAAACAAACAGGTTAGCTGAGACATACCTTAACATTTCAACCATTCAACCATTTTCCTCAGGAGACACTGATTCCAGCATTTGGTAGGACCATATTCCCCAGTAAGTGATGGTCATCCAGTCTAAGTCTAATGCCTTGGCGCATCACTCTCTACTTGGATTGCTTGTCCAGCTGCATTCATGTGTTCACAGTGATCTCCACTGCCTGACATGACCAGCAGATGAACCTAGACCTTGTGTTAATGTTGTTCTTAATCCCTTCCTCTAAGTAAGCTTTCACACTATTACTTAGTAGTCAATGCCAAGACAACTACAGGCAAGTGATAAACCGTTTAGTGATAGTGTCAAAGCTTACCTGGAGGAACAGATTATGAACAACATTACCACAATGTCTGGGTTCATCAGCTGGTCACATCTGGCAGCAGAGATTGCTGTAACTGGATGGAAGCAGTAGGACCAATGATCTAATCAAAGAGCGACACGTCAAGGTGTCCTACCAGGTAACCATCACTGGCTCGGGAACACAGTCCCACCAAATGCTGGAATCAGTATCCCCTGAGGAAGACCTTTGTATGGTTGAAGTGTTGAGGTGTGTCTCAGCCCTAAACCATTTGTTTCCATACCATCCTATTTTCCACATATCATTATGTATATGCAAATATTCCAAAATCCAAAACACTTCTGGTCCTGGGCATTTCAAATAAAGGATACTCAACCTGTATGTACTGATTGATAGAGGTGCATAAGAGAGATTATTGAATATAATTGTTGAGAGGGGCAGCTGGTGGGATGCCATCATCATCTGGTGGAGGCAAAGGTGAAGATTTGTTGGGGGTTTTGGAAAAGAGGAAACAAGATGAGTGAGAAGAGGGGGTGAAAGTAAGTGAGCTTGGAAAAGAGACGTGTGTGAAGAAATACCTGGGGAGATTGAGTATAGCATGATATGAGGTGAGAGTAAGTGAAGTTAAGGGAGTGGGTGAGGAATGGGAGATATTTAGGGAAACAGTGCTGGTATTTGCAAGAGAAGTGTGTGGTATGTGTAAGGTGGGAGGTGGGCGTGAGAAAGGATAATGAGTGGTGGATTGGTGAGAAAAGATAGTAAACGGTGGGCAGGTGAGAAAGTGAAGTGAGTTATGGGCTGAAGAAGTAAAGTTGCCAGTGAAAGAGAAAAGAGAGGTGTATGAGCAATAGAAACTTCCTTGCCAAATTCTCAATGTCAAGGTACACACTGTTTAACAGGGATAGGGCAAACAAAGTACATGATAATGTCCTGCTCTTTGTTATAGCTTATTTAAATCCCGCAGAAAAAACATTGCATTGGTGGGAATGCAGACTCCATTTTTGTACAAATTAAAGACAGATTACTATCTATCCCCTATATACATCCGAGTTCCATTCTGACTGACTAGTCGGATCTTGAAATGGATGTAAGTCAGACATATGTTAGCATGGCAAGTAGAATACGTGTAACTGTACAACTTTCTTTTATCCTACTCAATTTCTATCATGATCATCTTTTTTTGATTAACCAGCTTTATCATATGATTCTGGAGTTTCTTTTTACCTACTATCTAAGATTCTTCAGTTCATATTTCATCATTTTAATTTTCTACATTATGTAAGTTGTAGCGTGATAGTCTCAATTTTGTTTAGCCAATTTTATGAAATTATTTTTTCTTAAATCACTCTATGGTTTATCAAAAAAAATCTTTTATTTATTTTTTACCTTCATGACAGCTCGTTCATCAGCACTTGCAGCTTCTCCTGTGACTTGAACATTGTGCAAGCCATATCTTCTTTTAAATCTAATGAACCAACCATGACTTGCCATGAAGTTCTTGGTGTAATCCTTGCCTGATTGCTCCTTCAAAGTCTCAAAAAGACTTCTAGATTTCGCCTGAATTGTTAGTAAGCTTAGCGGTACATGTTTTTGAATTTGATCTTCCATCCACAGCATCAACAACTTTTCCATTTCATGAATGGGCCCTTGATGTTGCTTTGTTATTGTAGACTTGATACTTGCCAAACCATTCACTGCTTCACATATTTTTTCTTTGTCCTTTAAAATTGTGGAGACTGTCAGATGGGACAACTGCAGATCACGTGCAATCACATTAAACTTTTTTCCTCCTTTGTACTGGGTGATCACCTTTATTTTCAATTCCGAACTGAGCATCTTCCTTAGCTTCTTGCCCGATCTATCAACATGTGATGGGTTTTTCCTATCGCTCATCTTCTTTTTTTTTTTTTCTAAATAACCTAATTACACCTGTAAACCAAATTTCATTTTCATCTGCCAACCCACCAAAAGTTAGCTCTGGTATAAATCATTAGAAATTGTCAGAAATCGAACTCGGCCTAGATTCCAAATATTTCAACTTGTGAACAAAATATCATTTAATTTTTTGAGACATTCTAAAGCTTACAAATGATAATCAAATCCAGACAGATGGATGGATAGAAGTACAGATCGAAGGAAATGGGTAACACTATGTGCCCTCCCTTTTTCAATGGCAGTGGCAAAAACAATATAAACATGGTGACAGACAAAACTTCTCCAAATCAGAAAAGCTTTGATAGGAAAAAATATTCAAACTAAATACCTTTGTAGATGTTGACACGGTCATCTGAATGAGTATACTTGAAAGATACGGCTGCATGGTGAGACTCCAAAACATTCAAGTCATTGTAAAGAATAGCTAGCTCATTGTCTGTATTGCACAGGAATGCACTGAAATAAAAGAAAAGTCATCTAACATCCTGGAAGTGTTTAAACTGGAAAACATGCCATGTTATAAAGTTTCTTTCGGCATACAGATCATGCTACTATATTCCAGTTAGCATGCGTCACTGTAATAACATATCGATAAGAATGATTTAATAATAATCATAATATCTTTCCATAATTGATTGCTGTTTCCCAAGTCAGTGAGTTAGTGCCAGGACAAGAAAAAGAAAGGCTACATCCACTTATACACATATCCAAAAACATACAGACTGAGTATGAATGAATGTGGCTTTTGTTGACTTTTCCTAGCGCTACCTCACGCATGCACGAGGGAGGGTGGTGCCATTTCATGAGTGGCGGTGGCGATGAGAATGGATGAAGGCAGCAAGTATGAATATGTACATGTGCATATATGTATCTGTCTGTTGATGTATATGAATGTATACATTGAAATGTATAGGTATGTATATGTGCATGAGTATGTAGGTGGGTTGGACCACTCCTTTGTCTGTTTCCTTGTGCTACCTTGCTAACGCAGGAGACAACGACTAAGTATAATTATAATAATAATAATAATAATATATATACATATTTGCTTTGAAGAATGAATGTGAGAAATACTTAGAAAAGCAAATGGATTTGTATGTAGCATTTATGGATCTGGAGAAGGCATATGATAGAGTTGATAGAGATTCCCTGTGGAAGGTACTAAGAAAAATATATGGTGTGGGAGGCAAGGTGTTAGAAGCAGTGAAAAGTTTTTATCGAGGATGTAAGGCATGTGTACGTGTAAGAAGAGAGGAAAGTGATTGGTTCTCAGTGAATGTAGGTTTGCGGCAAGGGTGTGTGATGTCTCCATGGTTGTTTAATTTGTTTATGGATGGGGTTGTTAGGGAGGTGAATGCAAGAGTTTTGGAAAGAGGGGCAAGTATGCAGTTTGTTGTGGATCAGAGAGCTTGGGAAGTGAGTCAGTTGTTGTTCGCTGATGATACAGCACTGGAGGCTGATTCATGTGAGAAACTGCAGAAGCTGGTGACTGAGTTTGGTAAAGTGTGTGAAAGAAGAAAGTTAAGAGTAAATGTGAATAAGAGCAAGGTTATTAGGTACAGTAGGGTTGAGGGTCAAGTCAATTGGGAGGTAAGTTTGAATGGAGAAAAACTGGAGGAAGTGAAGTGTTTTAGATATCTGGGAGTGGATCTGGCAGCAGATGGAACCATGGAAGCGGAAGTGAATCATAGGGTGGGGGAGGGGGCGAAAATCCTGGGAGCCTTGAAGAATGTATGGAAGTCGAGAACATTATCTCGGAAAGCAAAAATGGGTATGTTTGAAGTAATAGTGGTTCCAACAATGTTGTATTGTTGCGAGGTGTGGGCTATGGATAGAGTTGTGCGCAGGAGGATGGATGTGCTGGAAAGGAGATGTTTGAGGACAATGTGTGGTGTGAGGTGGTTTGATCAAGTAAGTAATGTAAAGGTAAGAGAGATGTGTGGAAATAAAAAGAGTGTGGTTGAGAGAGCAGAAGAGGGTGTTTTGAAATGGTTTGGGCACATGGAGAGAGTGAGTGAGGAAAGATTGACCAAGAGGATATATGTGTCAGAGGTGGAGGGAACGAGGAGAAGTGGGAGACCAAATTGGAGGTGGAAAGATGGAGTGAAAAAGATTTTGAGTGATTGGGGCCTGAACATGCAGGAGGGTGAAAGGCGGGCAAGGAATAGAGTGAATTGGATCGATGTGGTATACCAGGGTTGACGTGCTGTCAGTGGATTGAATCAGGGCATGTGAAGCGTCTGGGGTAAACCATGGAAAGTTCTGTGGGGCCTGCATGACAGCTAGAGACTGAGTGTGAACGAATGGGGCCTTTGTTGTCTTTTCCTAGCGCTACCTTGCACACATGAGGGGGGAGGGGTATGGTATTCCATGTGTAGCGAGGTGGCAATGGGAATGAATAAAGGCAGACAGTGTGAATTGTGTGCATGGGTATATATGTATGTGTCTAGTGTGTGTATATATATGTGTACATTGAGATGTATGGGTATGTATATTTGCGTGTGTGGACGTGTATGTATATACATGTGTATGGGGGTGGGTTGGGCCATTTCTTTCGTCTGTTTCCTTGCGCTACCTTGCAAACGCGGGAGACAGCGACAAAGCAAAATAAATGAATAAATAAAATATATATATATATATATATATATATATATATATATATATATATATATATTTTTTTTTTTGTCGCTGTCTCCCGCGTTTGCGAGGTAGCGCAAGGAAACAGACGAAAGAAATGGCCCAACCCACCCCCATACACATGTATATACATACACGTCCAAACACGCAAAATATACATACCTACACAGCTTTCCATGGTTCACCCCAGACGCTTCACATGCCCTGATTCGATCCACTGACAGCACGTCAACCCCGGTATACCACATCGATACAATTCACTCTATTCCTTGCCCTCCTTTCACCCTCCTGCATGTTCAGGCCCCGATCACTCAAAATCTTTTTCACTCCATCTTTCCACCTCCAATTTGGTCTCCCACTTCTCCTCGTTTCCTCCACCTCTGACACATATATCCTCTTGGTCAACCTTTCCTCACTCATTCTCTCCATGTGCCCAAACCATTTCAAAACACCCTCTTCCGCTCTCTCAACCACGCTCTTTTTATTTCCACACATCTCTCTTACCCTTACATTACTTACACGATCAAACCACCTCACACCACACATTGTCCTCAAACATCTCATTTCCAGCACATCCACCCTCCTGCGCACAACTCTATCCATAGCCCACGCCTCGCAACCATACAACATTGTTGGAACCACTATTCCTTCAAACATACCCATTTTTGCTTTCGAGATAATGTTCTCGACTTCCACACATTCTTCAAGGCTCCCAGGATTTTCGCCCCCTCCCCCACCCTATGATCCACTTCCGCTTCCATGGTTCCATCCGCTGCCAGATCCACTCCCAGATGTCTAAAACACTTTACTTCCTCCAGTTTTTCTCCATTCAAACTTATCTCCCAATTGACTTGACCCTCAACCCTACTGTACCTAATAACCTTGCTCTTATTCACATTCACTCTTAACTTTCTTCTTTCACACACTTTACCAAACTCAGTCACCAGCTTCTGCAGTTTCTCACATGAATCAGCCTCCAGTGCTATATCATCAGCGAACAACAACTGACTCACTTCCCAAGCTCTCTCATCCAAAACAGACTTCATACTTGCCCCTCTTTCCAAAACTCTTGCATTCACCTCCTAACAACCCCATCCATAAACAAATTAAACAACCATGGAGACATCACACACCCCTGCCGCAAACCTACATTCACTGACAACCAATCACTTTCCTCTCTTCCTACACGTACACATGCCTTACATCCTCGATAAAAACTTTTCACTGCTTCTAACAACTTGCCTCCCACACCATATATTCTTAATACCTTCCACAGAGCATCTCTATCAACTCTATCATATGCCTTCTCCAGATCCATAAATGCTACATACAAATCCATTTGCTTTTCTAAGTATTTCTCACATACATTCTTCAAAGCAAACACCTGATCCACACATCCTCTACCACTTCTGAAACCACACTGCTCTTCCCCAATCTGATGCTCTTTACATGCCTTCACCCTCTCAATTAATACCCTCCCATATAATTTACCAGGAATACTCAACAAACTTATACCTCTGTAATTTGAGCACTCACCCTTATCCCCTTTGCCTTTGTACAATGGCACTATGCACGCATTCCGCCAATCCTCAGGCACCTCACCAACCAGTCAACAATACAGTCACCCCCTTTTTTAATAAATTCCACTGCAATACCATCCAAACCTGCTGCCTTGCCGGCTTTCATCTTCCGCAAAGCTTTTACTACCTCTTCTCTGTTTACCAAATCATTTTCCCTAACCCTCTCACTTTGCACACCACCTCGACCAAAACACCCTATATCTGCCACTCTATCATCAAACACATTCAACAAACCTTCAAAATACTCACTCCATCTCCTTCTCACATCACCACTACTTGTTATCACCTCCCCATTTGCGCCCTTCACTGAAGTTCCCATTTGCTCCCTTGTCTTACGCACTTTATTTACCTCCTTCCAGAACATCTTTTTATTCTCCCTAAAATTTAATGATACCCTCTCACCCCAACTCTCATTTGCCCTCTTTTTCACCTCTTGCACCTTTCTCTTGACCTCCTGTCTCTTTCTTTTATACATCTCCCACTCAATTGCATTTTTTCCCTGCAAAAATCGTCCAAATGCCTCTCTCTTCTCTTTCACTAATAATCTTACTTCTTCATCCCACCACTCACTACCCTTTCTAATCAACCCACCTCCCACTCTTCTCATGCCACAAGCATCTTTTGCGCAATCCATCACTGATTCCCTAAATACATCCCATTCCTCCCCCACTCCCCTTACTTCCATTGTTCTCACCTTTTTCCATTCTGTACTCAGTCTCTCCTGGTACTTCCTCACACAAGTCTCCTTCCCAAGCTCACTTATTCTCACCACCCTCTTCACCCCAACATTCACTCTTCTTTCCTGAAAACCCATACAAATCTTCGCCTTAGCCTCCACAAGATAATGATCAGACATCCCTCCAGTTGCACCTCTCAGCACATTAACATCAAAAAGTCTCTCTTTCGCATGCCTGTCAATTAACACGTAATCCAATAACGCTCTCTGGCTATCTCTCCTACTTACATACGTATACTTATGTATATCTCGCTTTTTAAACCAGGTATTCCCAATCACCAGTCCTTTTTCAGCACAAAAATCTACAAGCTCTTCATCATTTCCATTTACAACACTGAACACCCCATGTATACCAATTATTCCCTCAACTGCCACATTACTCACCTTTGCATTCAAATCAACCATCACTATAACCCGGTCTTGTGCATCAAAACCACTAACACACTCATTCAGCTGCTCCCAAAACACTTGCCTCTCATGATCTTTCTTCTCATGCCCAGGTGCATACGCACCAATAATCACCCATCTCTCTCCATCAACTTTCAGTTTTACCCATATTAATCGAGAATTTACTTTCTTACATTCTATCACATACTCCCACAACTCCTGTTTCAGGAGTACTGCTACTCCTTCCCTTGCTCTTGTCCTCTCACTAACCCCTGACTTTACTCCCAAGACATTCCCAAACCACTCTTCCCCTTTACCCTTGAGCTTCGTTTCACTCAGAGCCAAAACATCCAGGTTCCTTTCCTCAAACATACTACCTATCTCTCCTTTTTTCACATCTTGGTTACATCCACACACATTTAGACACCCCAGTCTGAGCCTTCAAGGAGGATGAGCACTCCCTGAGTGAATCCTTCTTCTGTTTCCCATTTTAGAAAGTTAAAAAATACACGGAGGGGAGGATTTCTGGCCCCCCGCTCCCGTCCCCTCTAGTCGCCTTCTACAATGGGGGTGAATCGTGGGGTGGGGGAGTTGTTGAAGGTTCTGGGAGCCTTGAAGAGTGTGTGGAGGTCGGGAAGTTGTCTCGGGCGGCGGAAATGGGTGTGTTTGAGGGAATAGTGGTTCCAACAATGTTGTGTGGTTGCGAGGCGTGGGCTATAGATAGAGTTGTGCGCAGGAGGGTGGATGTGCTTGAAATGAAGTGTTTGGGGACAATGTGTGGTGTGAGGTGGTTTGGTCGAGTGGGTGATGATAGGGTGAGAGAAATGTGTGGTAATGGGGAGAGTGTGATTGAGTGAGCAGAGGAGGGTGTTTTGAGGTGGTTTGGTCACATGGAGAGAATGAGTGGGGAGGGATTGACCAAGAGGATGTATGTGTCAGAGGTGGAGGGAACGAGGAGAAGTGGGAGACCAAATTGGAAGTGGAGGGATGGAATGAAAGAGATTTTGAGTGATCAGGGCCTGAGCATGCAGGAGGGTGGGGGACATGCAGGGAATAGAGTGAATTGGGACGATGTGGTATACCGGGGTCGACGTGCTGTCAATGGATTGAACCATGGCATGTGAGGCGTCTGGGGTAAACCATGGAGAGTTCTGTGGGGCCTGGATGTGGAAAGGGAGCTGTGGTTTCGGGGCCTTTGCTGTCTTCCTAGCGCTACCTCGCGCACATGAGGGGGGAGGGGGTTGTTATTTCATGTGTGGCAGGGTGGCGATGGGAAATGAAAAAAGGCACACAGTATGTATTATGTACATGTGAATATATGTGTATGTCTGTGTGTGTATATATACGTATACGTTGAGATGTATAGGTATGTATATTTGCGTGTGTGAACGTTTATGTATATACATGTGCATGTGGGTGGGTTGGGCCATTCTTTCATCTGTTTCCTTGCGCTACCTCACTAATGCGGGAGACAGCGACAAAGCAAAATAAATAAATAAATAAATATATATATGTATATATATATATATATTCTTTTTCTTTTTTCAAACTGTTCGCCATTTCCCGCATTAGCGAGGTAGCGTTAAGAACAGAGGACTGGGCCTTTGAGGGAATACCCTCACCTGGCCCAATTCTCTGTTCCTTCTTTTGCAAAATTAAAAAAAAAAAAAAAAAAAAAAACGAGAGGGGAGGATTTCCAGCCCCCCGCTCCCTCCCCTTTTAGTCGCCTTTTACGACACGCAGGGCGACTAAAAGGGGAGGGAGCGGGGGGCTGGAAATCCTCCCCTCTCGTTTTTTTTTTTTTTTTTTTTTAAATTTTCCAAAAGAAGGAACAGAGAATATATATATATATATATATATATATATATATATATATATATATATATATATATATATATATATATATATATTATTATTATATTATTTTTTATTATACTTTGTCGCTGTCTCCCGCGTTTGCGAGGTAGCGCAAGGAAACAGACGAAAGAAATGGCCCAACCCCCCCCATACACATGTATATACATACGTCCACACACGCAAATATACATACCTACACAGCTTTCCATGGTTTACCCCAGATGCTTCACATGCCTTGATTCAATCCACTGACAGCACGTCAACCCCGGTATACCACATCGCTCCAATTCACTCTATTCCTTGCCCTCCTTTCACCCTCCTGCATGTTCAGGCCCCGATCACAGAAAATCTTTTTCACTCCATCTTTCCACCTCCAATTTGGTCTCCCTCTTCTCCTCGTTCCCTCCACCTCCGACACATATATCCTCTTGGTCAATCTTTCCTCACTCATTCTCTCCATGTGCCCAAACCACTTTAAAACACCCTCTTCTGCTCTCTCAACCACGCTCTTTTTATTTCCACACATCTCTCTTACCCTTACGTTACTCACTCGATCAAACCACCTCACACCACACATTGTCCTCAAACATCTCATTTCCAGCACATCCATCCTCCTGCGCACAACTCTATCCATAGCCCACGCCTCGCAACCATACAACATTGTTGGAACCACTATTCCTTCAAACATACCCATTTTTGCTTTCCGAGATAATATATATATATATATATATATATATATATATATATATATATATATATATATATATATATATATATATATGTATATATATATTTTTTTTTTTTTTCATACGATTCGCCATTTCCCGCATTTGTGAGGTAGCGTTAAGACCAGAGGACTGGGCCTTACAGGGAAACTCCTCACCTGGCCCCCTTCTCTGTTCCTTCTTTTGGAAAATTAAAAAAAAACGAGAGGGGAGGATTTCCAGCCACCCGCTCCCTCCCCTTTTAGTCGCCTTCTACGACACGCAGGGAATATGGGGAAGTATTCTTTCTCCCCTATCCCCAGGGATAATATATATATATATATATATATATATATATAAGTATATATATATTTTTTTTTTTCAAACTATTCGCCATTTCCCGCGTTAGCGAGGTAGCATTAAGAACTGAGGACTGGGCCATTGAGGGAATATCCTCACCTGGCCCCCTTCTCTGTTCCTTCTTTTGGAAAATTAAAAAAAATTGAGAGGGGAGGATTTCCAGCCCCCCCGCTCCCTCCCCTTTTAGTCGCCTTCTACGACACGCAGGGAATACGTGGGAAGTATTCTTTCTCCCCTATCCCCAGGGAATAAATATATATATATATATATATATATATATATATATATATATATATATATATATATATATATATATTTTTTCTTTTTTTTATACTTTGTCGCTGTCTCCCGCGTTTGCGAGGTAGCGCAAGGAAACAGACGAAAGAAATGGCCCAACCCCCCCCATACACATGTACATACACACGTCCACACACGCAAATATACATACCTACACAGCTTTCCATGGTTTACCCCGGACGCTTCACATGCCTTGATTCAATCCACTGACAGCACGTCAACCCCGGTATACCACATCGCTCCAATTCACTCTATTCCTTGCCCTCCTTTCACCCTCCTGCATGTTCAGGCCCCGATCACACAAAATCCTTTTCACTCCATCTTTCCACCTCCAATTTGGTCTCCCTCTTCTCCTCGTTCCCTCCACCTCCGACACATATATCCTCTTGGTCAATCTTTCCTCACTCATTCTCTCCATGTGCCCAAACCATTTCAAAACACCCTCTTCTGCTCTCTCAACCACACTCTTTTTATTTCCACACATCTCTCTTACCCTTACGTTACTTACTCGATCAAACCACCTCACACCACACATTGTCCTCAAACATCTCATTTCCAGCACATCCATCCTCCTGCGCACAACTCTATCCATAGCCCACGCCTCGCAACCATACAACATTGTTGGAACTACTATTCCTTCAAACATACCCATTTTTGCTTTCCGGGATAATGTTCTCGACTTCCACACATTTTTCAAGGCTCCCAAAATTTTCGCCCCCTCCCCCACCCTATGATCCACTTCCGCTTCCATGGTTCTATCCGCTGACAGATCCACTCCCAGATATCTAAAACACTTCACTTCCTCCAGTTTTTCTCCATTCAAACTCACCTCCCAATTGACTTGACCCTCAACCCTACTGTACCTAATAACCTTGCTCTTATTCACATTTACTCTTAACTTTCTTCTTCCACACACTTTACCAAACTCCGTCACCAGCTTCTGCAGTTTCTCACATGAATCCGCCACCAGCGCTGTATCATCAGCGAACAACAACTGACTCACTTCCCAAGCTCTCTCATCCCCAACAGACTTCATACTTGCCCCTCTTTCCAAGACTCTTGCATTTACCTCCCTAACAACCCCATCCATAAACAAATTAAACAACCATGGAGACATCACACACCCCTGCCGCAAACCTACATTCACTGAGAACCAATCACTTTCCTCTCTTCCTACACGTACACATGCCTTACATCCTCGATAAAAACTTTTCACTGCTTCTAACAACTTGCCTCCCACACCATATATTCTTAATACCTTCCACAGAGCATCTCTATCAACTCTATCATATGCCTTCTCCAGATCCATAAATGCTACATACAAATCCATTTGCTTTTCTAAGTATTTCTCGCATACATTCTTCAAAGCAAACACCTGATCCACACATCCTCTACCACTTCTGAAACCACACTGCTCTTCCCCAATCTGATGCTCTGTACATGCCTTCACCCTCTCAATCAATACTCTCCCATATAATTTACCAGGAATACTCAACAAACTTATACCTCTGTAATTTGAGCACTCACTCTTATCCCCTTTGCCTTTGTACAATGGCACTATGCACGCATTCCGCCAATCCTCAGGCACCTCACCATGAGTCATACATACATTAAATAACCTTACCAACCAGTCAACAATACAGTCACCCCCTTTTTTAATAAATTCCACTGCAATACCATCCAAACCTGCTGCCTTGCCGGCTTTCATCTTCCGCAAAGCTTTTACTACCTCTTCTCTGTTTACCAAATCATTTTCCCTATATATATATATATATATATATATATATATATATATATATATATATATATATATATTTTTTTTTCTTTTCTTTCAAACTATTCGCCATTTCCCGCATTAGCAAGGTAGCGTTAAGAACAGAGGACTGGGCCTCTGAGGGAATATCCTCACCTGGCCCCCTTCTCTGTTCCTTCTTTTGGAAAAAAAAAGAAAAAAAGAGGAGGATTTCCAGCCCCCCGCTCCCTCCCCTTTTAGTCACCTTCTGCGACACGCAGGGAATACGTGGGAAGTATTCTTTCTCCCCTATCCCCTCCCTATACACCCCTCCTGGCCCTCTACAGTATGTCCTACCACAGCCCCTAGCCTTAATTTCTTACAGCAATCAAATATGCTTACACAACAACTGTAGCAAGTACAACATTAACAAAAATATGTGGTAATTATAATAAGGATGAGAATATAAAACAAAACTATTTCACATAACTTTGGTGTATATATATATATATATAAATATATATATATATATATATATATATATATATATATATATATATATATATATATATATATATATATTGTATCCCTGGGGATAGGGGAGAAAGAATATGTCCCACGTATTTCCTGCCTGTCATAGAAGGCGACTGAAAGGGAAGGGAGCGGGGGGGCTGGAAATCCTCCCCTTTTTTTTTTTTTTTTCCAAAGAAGGAACAGAGAAGGAGGCCAGATGAGGATATTATATTTCCTCAAAGGCCCAGTCCTCTGTTCTTAACGCTACCTTGCTAACGCAGGAAATGGCGAATAGTATGAAAGAAAAGTGTTTTAGATATCTGGGAGTGGATCTGGCAGCAGATGGAACCATGGAAGCGGAAGTGAATCATAGGGTGGGGGAGGGGGCGAAAATCCTGGGAGCCTTGAAGAATGTATGGAAGTCGAGAACATTATCTCGGAAAGCAAAAATGGGTATGTTTGAAGTAATAGTGGTTCCAACAATGTTGTATGGTTGCGAGGCGTGGGCTATGGATAGAGTTGTGCGCAGGAGGGTGGATGTGCTGGAAAGGAGATGTTTGAGGACAATGTGTGGTGTGAGGTGGTTTGATCAAGTAAGTAATGTAAAGGTAAGAGAGATGTGTGGAAATAAAAAGAGTGTGGTTGAGAGAGCAGAAGAGGGTGTTTTGAAATGGTTTGGGCACATGGAGAGAGTGAGTGAGGAAAGATTGACCAAGAGGATATATGTGTCGGAGGTGGAGGGAACGAGGAGAAGTGGGAGACCAAATTGGAGGTGGAAAGATGGAGTGAAAAAGATTTTGAGTGATTGGGGCCTGAACATGCAGGAGGGTGAAAGGCGGGCAAGGAATAGAGTGAATTGGATCGATGTGGTATACCAGGGTTGACGTGCTGTCAGTGGATTGAATCAGGGCATGTGAAGCGTCTGGGGTAAACCATGGAAAGTTCTGTGGGGCCTGCATGACAGCTAGAGACTGAGTGTGAACGAATGGGGCCTTTGTTGTCTTTTCCTAGCGCTACCTTGCACACATGAGGGGGGAGGGGGATGGTATTCCATGTGTAGCGAGGTGGCAATGGGAATGAATAAAGGCAGACAGTGTGAATTGTGTGCATGGGTATATATGTATGTGTCTAGTGTGTGTATATATATGTGTACATTGAGATGTATGGGTATGTATATTTGCGTGTGTGGACGTGTATGTATATACATGTGTATGGGGGTGGGTTGGGCCATTTCTTTCGTCTGTTTCCTTGCGCTACCTTGCAAACGCGGGAGACAGCGACAAAGCAAAATAAATGAATAAATAAAATATATATATATATATATATATATATATATATATATATATATATATATTTTTTTTTTGTCGCTGTCTCCCGCGTTTGCGAGGTAGCGCAAGGAAACAGACGAAAGAAATGGCCCAACCCACCCCCATACACATGTATATACATACACGTCCAAACACGCAAAATATACATACCTACACAGCTTTCCATGGTTCACCCCAGACGCTTCACATGCCCTGATTCGATCCACTGACAGCACGTCAACCCCAGTATACCACATCGATACAATTCACTCTATTCCTTGCCCTCCTTTCACCCTCCTGCATGTTCAGGCCCCGATCACTCAAAATCTTTTTCACTCCATCTTTCCACCTCCAATTTGGTCTCCCACTTCTCCTCGTTTCCTCCACCTCTGACACATATATCCTCTTGGTCAACCTTTCCTCACTCATTCTCTCCATGTGCCCAAACCATTTCAAAACACCCTCTTCCGCTCTCTCAACCACGCTCTTTTTATTTCCACACATCTCTCTTACCCTTACATTACTTACACGATCAAACCACCTCACACCACACATTGTCCTCAAACATCTCATTTCCAGCACATCCACCCTCCTGCGCACAACTCTATCCATAGCCCACGCCTCGCAACCATACAACATTGTTGGAACCACTATTCCTTCAAACATACCCATTTTTGCTTTCGAGATAATGTTCTCGACTTCCACACATTCTTCAAGGCTCCCAGGATTTTCGCCCCCTCCCCCACCCTATGATCCACTTCCGCTTCCATGGTTCCATCCGCTGCCAGATCCACTCCCAGATGTCTAAAACACTTTACTTCCTCCAGTTTTTCTCCATTCAAACTTATCTCCCAATTGACTTGACCCTCAACCCTACTGTACCTAATAACCTTGCTCTTATTCACATTCACTCTTAACTTTCTTCTTTCACACACTTTACCAAACTCAGTCACCAGCTTCTGCAGTTTCTCACATGAATCAGCCTCCAGTGCTATATCATCAGCGAACAACAACTGACTCACTTCCCAAGCTCTCTCATCCAAAACAGACTTCATACTTGCCCCTCTTTCCAAAACTCTTGCATTCACCTCCTAACAACCCCATCCATAAACAAATTAAACAACCATGGAGACATCACACACCCCTGCCGCAAACCTACATTCACTGACAACCAATCACTTTCCTCTCTTCCTACACGTACACATGCCTTACATCCTCGATAAAAACTTTTCACTGCTTCTAACAACTTGCCTCCCACACCATATATTCTTAATACCTTCCACAGAGCATCTCTATCAACTCTATCATATGCCTTCTCCAGATCCATAAATGCTACATACAAATCCATTTGCTTTTCTAAGTATTTCTCACATACATTCTTCAAAGCAAACACCTGATCCACACATCCTCTACCACTTCTGAAACCACACTGCTCTTCCCCAATCTGATGCTCTTTACATGCCTTCACCCTCTCAATTAATACCCTCCCATATAATTTACCAGGAATACTCAACAAACTTATACCTCTGTAATTTGAGCACTCACCCTTATCCCCTTTGCCTTTGTACAATGGCACTATGCACGCATTCCGCCAATCCTCAGGCACCTCACCAACCAGTCAACAATACAGTCACCCCCTTTTTTAATAAATTCCACTGCAATACCATCCAAACCTGCTGCCTTGCCGGCTTTCATCTTCCGCAAAGCTTTTACTACCTCTTCTCTGTTTACCAAATCATTTTCCCTAACCCTCTCACTTTGCACACCACCTCGACCAAAACACCCTATATCTGCCACTCTATCATCAAACACATTCAACAAACCTTCAAAATACTCACTCCATCTCCTTCTCACATCACCACTACTTGTTATCACCTCCCCATTTGCGCCCTTCACTGAAGTTCCCATTTGCTCCCTTGTCTTACGCACTTTATTTACCTCCTTCCAGAACATCTTTTTATTCTCCCTAAAATTTAATGATACCCTCTCACCCCAACTCTCATTTGCCCTCTTTTTCACCTCTTGCACCTTTCTCTTGACCTCCTGTCTCTTTCTTTTATACATCTCCCACTCAATTGCATTTTTTCCCTGCAAAAATCGTCCAAATGCCTCTCTCTTCTCTTTCACTAATAATCTTACTTCTTCATCCCACCACTCACTACCCTTTCTAATCAACCCACCTCCCACTCTTCTCATGCCACAAGCATCTTTTGCGCAATCCATCACTGATTCCCTAAATACATCCCATTCCTCCCCCACTCCCCTTACTTCCATTGTTCTCACCTTTTTCCATTCTGTACTCAGTCTCTCCTGGTACTTCCTCACACAAGTCTCCTTCCCAAGCTCACTTATTCTCACCACCCTCTTCACCCCAACATTCACTCTTCTTTCCTGAAAACCCATACAAATCTTCGCCTTAGCCTCCACAAGATAATGATCAGACATCCCTCCAGTTGCACCTCTCAGCACATTAACATCAAAAAGTCTCTCTTTCGCATGCCTGTCAATTAACACGTAATCCAATAACGCTCTCTGGCTATCTCTCCTACTTACATACGTATACTTATGTATATCTCGCTTTTTAAACCAGGTATTCCCAATCACCAGTCCATTTTCAGCACAAAAATCTACAAGCTCTTCATCATTTCCATTTACAACACTGAACACCCCATGTATACCAATTATTCCCTCAACTGCCACATTACTCACCTTTGCATTCAAATCAACCATCACTATAACCCGGTCTTGTGCATCAAAACCACTAACACACTCATTCAGCTGCTCCCAAAACACTTGCCTCTCATGATCTTTCTTCTCATGCCCAGGTGCATACGCACCAATAATCACCCATCTCTCTCCATCAACTTTCAGTTTTACCCATATTAATCGAGAATTTACTTTCTTACATTCTATCACATACTCCCACAACTCCTGTTTCAGGAGTACTGCTACTCCTTCCCTTGCTCTTGTCCTCTCACTAACCCCTGACTTTACTCCCAAGACATTCCCAAACCACTCTTCCCCTTTACCCTTGAGCTTCGTTTCACTCAGAGCCAAAACATCCAGGTTCCTTTCCTCAAACATACTACCTATCTCTCCTTTTTTCACATCTTGGTTACATCCACACACATTTAGACACCCCAGTCTGAGCCTTCAAGGAGGATGAGCACTCCCTGAGTGAATCCTTCTTCTGTTTCCCATTTTAGAAAGTTAAAAAATACACGGAGGGGAGGATTTCTGGCCCCCCGCTCCCGTCCCCTCTAGTCGCCTTCTACAATGGGGGTGAATCGTGGGGTGGGGGAGTTGTTGAAGGTTCTGGGAGCCTTGAAGAGTGTGTGGAGGTCGGGAAGTTGTCTCAGGGGGCGGAAATGGGTGTGTTTGAGGGAATAGTGGTTCCAACAATGTTGTGTGGTTGCGAGGCGTGGGCTATAGATAGAGTTGTGCGCAGGAGGGTGGATGTGCTTGAAATGAAGTGTTTGGGGACAATGTGTGGTGTGGGGTGGTTTGGTCGAGTGGGTGATGATAGGGTGAGAGAAATGTGTAGTAATGGGGAGAGTGTGATTGAGTGAGCAGAGGAGGGTGTTTTGAGGTGGTTTGGTCACATGGAGAGAATGAGTG